>NC_092037.1:28041855-28139120 GCF_003086295.3 Arachis hypogaea
AATATTGTAATGGGTAATAACTAACCATTAATTGTTAACAATGTAATAAATTCGTTCCGTTCTTCAAACAAGTGAGTATAAAAATATAAGACGCCAGGAAAGTTGGATTTTGGTCGAAAACTAAAATATTTCCGGCAGCCGGGAGTTGAACCCGAAGTTCTCATCATTGAAATCGCCTGGGTGCTACTGCGGATGGTGAAATTGTGATTTCTTTTCTCGAAACTTATATTATTATTACTTAAATTTTGGTTGATGTTTGATAGACAAGTTCCAGAATTTGTTATATCATGATATTTTTTTCCAATTCTAAAATGAGTATTTTATTGAAGTAAAATATTTTTCTTCAGTTTTATGTATATATCAAATTAAATGAAAAGTATATTAAACATTATTAGCGATACTAAACCTTATTAGATAATAATTTGTTATAGTAAGGTCAAAATTAATATTGTAATGGGAATAACTAACCATTATTGTTAACAATGAATAAATTCGTCGTTCTTCACACAAGTGAGTATAAAATTATATGACGCCAAAAAGTTGGATTTTGGTCGAAACTAAAAATTTTCCGCAGCCGGAGTTGAAACCGGAAGTTCTCATCATTGAAATCGCCTGGGTGCTACTGCGGATGGTGAAATTGTTGATTTCTTTTCTCGAAACTTATATTATTATTATCTTAAATTTGGTTGTGTTTTGATAGACAAGTTCCAGAATTTGTTATATCATGATATTTTTTCTCCAATTCTAAAATGAGTATTTTATTGAAGTTAAATATTTTTCTTCAGTTTTATGTCATATATCAAATTAAATGAAAAGTATATTAAACATTATTAGTGATACTAAACCTTATTGATAATAATTTGTTAAGTAAGGTCAAAAATAATATGTAATGGGAAATAACTAACCATTTATTGTTAACAATGAATAATTCGTCGTTCTTCACACAAGTGAGTATAAATATAAGACGCCAGGAAGTTGGATTTTGGGTCCGAAACTAAAAATATTTTCCGCACCGGGAGTTGAACCCGGAAGTTCTCATCATTGAAATCGCCTGGGTGCTACTGCGGATGGTGAAATTGCTGATTGCTTTTCTCGAAACTTATATTATTATTATCTTAAATTTTGGTTGATGTTTTGATAGACAAGTTCCAGAATTTGTTATATCATGATATTTTTCTCAATTTCTAAAATGAGTATTTTATTGAAGTTAAATATTTTTCTTCAGTTTTATGTATATATCAAATAAATGTAAAAGTATATTAAACATTATTAGTGATACTAAACCTTATTGATAATAATTTGTTAGAGTAAGGTCAAAATTAATATTGTAATGGGAATAACTAACCATTATTGTTAACAATGAATAAATTCATCGTTCTTCACACAAGTGAGTTAAAAAATTTAAGACGCCAGGAAGTTGGATTTTGGTCCGAAACTAAAAAATTTTCCGCAGCCGGGAGTTGAACCCGGAAAGTTCTCATCATTGAAATCGCCTGGGTGCTACTGCGGATGGTGAAATTGCTGATTGCTTTTCTCGAAACTTATATTATTATTATCTTAAATTTTGGTTTGATGTTTTGATAGACAAGTTCTAGAATTTTGTTATATCATGATATTTTTCTCAATTCTAAAAATGAGTATTTTATTGAAGTAAAATATTTTTCTTCAGTTTTATGTATATATCAAATTAAATGAAAAGTATATTAAACATTATTAGTGATACTAAACCTTATTAGATAATAATTTGTTATAGTAAGGTCAAAAATTAATATTGTAATGGGAATAACTAACCATTATTGTTAACAATGACATAAATTCGTTCATTCTTCACACAACGTGAGTATAAAAAATTATATGACACCAAAGAAAGTTGGATTTTTGGTGCGAAACTAAAATATTTTCCGCAGCCGGGAGTTGAACCCGGAAGTTCTCATCATTGAAATCGCCTGGGTGCTACTGCGGATGGTGAAAATTGTTTGATTTCTTTTCTCGGAAACTTATATTATTATTACCTTAAATTTTGGTTGTTTTTTTGATAGACAAGTTCTAGAATTTGTTATATCATGATATTTTTTCTCCAATTCTAAAAATGAGTATTTTATTGAAGTTAAAATATTTTTCTTCAGTTTTATGTATATATCAAATTAAATGTAAAAGTATATTAAACATTATTAGTGATACTAAACCTTATTTGATAATAATTTGTTAGAGTAAGGTCAAAATTAATATTGTAATGGGAATAACTAACCATTATTGTTAACAATGAATAAATTCGTCCGTTCTTCACACAAGTGAGTATAAAAATATAAGACGCCAGGAAGTTGGATTTTTGGTCCGAAATAAAAAATTTTCCCCAGCCGGGAGTTGAAACCCGGAAGTTCTCCATCATTGAAAATCGCTCTGGGTGCTACTGCGGATGGTGAAATTGCTGATTGCTTTTCTCGATAACTATATTATTATTATCTTAAATTTTGGTTGATGTTTTGATAGACAAGTTCCAGTATTTGTTATATCATGATATTTTTCTTCAATTCTAAAAATGAGTATTTTATTGAAGTAAAAATATTTTTCTTCAGTTTTTATGTATATATCAAATTAAATGAAAAGTATATTAAACATTAGTTAGCGATACTAAACCTTATTTAGATAATAATTTGTTATAGTAAGGTCAAAATTAATATTGTATGGGAATAACTAACCATTATTGTTTAACAATGAAAAATTCGTCCGTTTCTTCACACAAGTGGAGTATAAAATATAAGACGCCAGGAATTTGGATTTTGGTCGCGAAACTAAAAATTTTCCGCAGCCGGGAGTTTGAAACCCGGAAGTTTCATCATTGAAATCGCCTGGTGCTACTGCGGATGGTGAAATTGCTGATTTTTTCTCGAAATTATATTATTATCTTAAATTTTGGTTGATGTTTGATAGACAAGTTCCAGATTTGTTATATCATGATATTTTTCTCAATTCTAAAAATAGTATTTTTGAAGTAAATATTTTTCTTCAGTTTATGTATATATCAAATAAATGAAAAGTATATTAAACATTATTAGTGATACTAAACCTTATTGATAATAATTTGATAGTAGGTCAAAATTAATATTGTAATGAATAACTAACCATTATTGTTAACAATGAATAAATTCGTCGTTCTTCACACAAGTGAGTATAAAAATATAAACGCCAGGAAGTTGGATTTGGTCGAAACTAAAAATTTTCCGCAGCCGGGAGTTAACCCGGAATTCTCATCATTGAAATCGCCTGGGTGCTACTGCGGATGGTGAAATTGTGATTCTTTTCTCGAAACTTTATTATTATTATCTTAAATTTTGGTTGATGTTTGATAGACAAGTTCTAGAATTTGTTATATCATGATATTTTTCTCCAATTCTAAAAATGAGTATTTTATTGAAGTAAATATTTTTCTTCAGTTTTAATGTATATATCAAATTAAATGAAAAGTATATTAAACATTATTAGTGATACTAAACCTTATTGATAATAATTTGTTAGAGTAAGGTCAAAATTAATATTGTAATGGGAATAACTAACCATTATTGTTAACAATGAATAAATTCGTCCGTTCTTCACACAAGTGAGTATAAAAATTATAAGACGCCAGAAGTTGGATTTTGGTCCGAAACTAAAAATTTTCCGCAGCCGGGAGTTGAACCCGGAAGTTCTCATCATTGAAATCGCCTGGGTGCTACTGCGGATGGTGAAATTGCTGATTGCTTTTCTCGAAACTTATATTATTATTATCTTAAATTTTGGTTGATGTTTTGATAGACAAGTTCCAGATTTGTTATATCATGATATTTTTCTTCAATTCTAAAAATGAGTATTTTATTGAAGTAAAATATTTTTCTTCAGTTTTATGTATATATCAAATTAAATGTAAAAGTATATTAAACATTATTAGTGATACTAAACCTTATTAGATAATAATTTGTTATAGTAAGGTCAAAATTAATATTGTAATGGGAATAACTAAACCATTATTGTTAACAATGAATAAATTCGTCCGTTCTTCACACAAGTGAGTATAAAAATATAAGACGCCAGAAGTTGGATTTTGGTGCGAAACTAAAAAATTTTCCGCAGCCGGGAGTTGAACCCGGAAGTTCTCATCATTGAAATCGCCTGGGTGCTACTGCGGATGGTGAAATTGTGATTTCTTTCTCGAAAACTTATATTATTATTATCTTAAATTTTGGTTGATGTTTGATAGACAAGTTCTAGAATTTGTTATATCATGATATTTTTCTCAATTCTAAAAATGAGTATTTTATTGAAGTAAATATTTTTCTTCAGTTTATGTTATATCAAATTAAATGTAAAAGTATATTAAACATTATTAGTGATACTAAACCTTATTGATAATAATTTGTTAAGTAAGGTCAAAATTAATATTGTAATGGGAATAACTAACCATTATTGTTAACAATGAATAAATTCGTCCGTTCTTCACACAAGTGAGTATAAAAATATAAGACGCCAGGAAGTTGGATTTTGGTCCGAAACTAAAAAAATTTTCCGCAGCCGGGAGTTGAACCCGGAAGTTCTCATCATTGAAATCGCCTGGGTGCTACTGCGGATGGTGAAATTGCTGATTGCTTTTCTCGAAACTTATATTATTATTATCTTAAATTTTGGTTGATGTTTTGATAGACAAGTTCCAGAATTTGTTATATCATGATATTTCTTCCAATTCTAAAAATGAGTATTTTATTGAAGTAAAATATTTTTCTTCAGTTTTATGTATATATCAAATTAAATGTAAAAGTATATTAAACATTATTAGTGATACTAAACCTTATTAGATAATAATTTGTTATAGTAAGGTCAAAATTAATAATTGTAATGGGAATAACTAACCATTATTGTTAACAATGAATAAATTCGTCCGTTCTTCACACATGAGTATAAAAATATAGACGCCAGAAGTTGGATTTTGGTCCGAAACTAAAATATTTTCCGCAGCCGGGAGTTGAACCGGAAGTTCTCATCATTGAAATCGCCTGGGTGCTACTGCGGATGGTGAAATTGTGATTCTTTTCTCGAAACTTATATTATTATTATCTTAAATTTTGGTTGTTTTTGATAGACAAGTTCTAGAATTTGTTATATCATGATATTTTTCTCAATTCTAAAAATGAGTATTTTATTGAAGTAAATATTTTTCTTCAGTTTTATGTATATATCAAATTAAATGTAAAAGTATATTAAACATTATTAGTGATACTAAACCTTATTGATAATAATTTGTTAGAGTAAGGTCAAAATTAATATTGTAATGGAATAACTAACCATTATTGTTAACAATGAATAAATTCGTCCGTTCTTCACACAAGTGAGTATAAAAATATAAGACGCCAGGAAGTTGGATTTTGGTCCGAAATAAAAATTTTCGCAGCCGGGAGTTGAACCCGGAAGTTCTCATCATTGAAATCGCCTGGGTGCTACTGCGGATGGTGAAATTGCTGATTGCTTTTCTCGAAACTTATATTATTATTATCTTAAATTTTGGTTGATGTTTTGATAGACAAGTTCCAGAATTTGTTATATCATGATATTTTTCTCAATTCTAAAAATGAGTATTTTATTGAAGTAAATATTTTTCTTCAGTTTATGTATATACAAATTAAATGTAAAAGTATATTAAACATTATTAGTGATACTAAACCTTATTTGATAATAATTTGTTAGAGTAAGGTCAAAATTAATATTGTAATGGAATAACTAACCATTATTGTTAACAATGAATAAATTCGTCCGTTCTTCACACAAGTGAGTATAAAAATATAAGACGCCAGGAAGTTGGATTTTGGTCCGAAATAAAAAATTTTCCGCAGCCGGGAGTTGAACCCGGAAGTTCTCATCATTGAAATCGCCTGGGTGCTACTGCGGATGGTGAAATTGCTGATTGCTTTTCTCGAAACTTATATTATTATTATCTTAAATTTTGGTTGATGTTTGATAGACAAGTTCCAGAATTTGTTATATCATGATATTTTTCTCAATTCTAAAAATGAGTATTTTATTGAAGTAAATATTTTTCTTCAGTTTATGTATATATCAAATTAAATGTAAAAGTATATTAAACATTATTAGTGATACTAAACCTTATTTGATAATAATTTGTTAGAGTAAGGTCAAAATTAATATTGTAATGGGAATAACTAACCATTATTGTTAACAATGAATAAATTCGTCCGTTCTTCACACAAGTGAGTATAAAATATAAGACGCCAGGAAGTTGGATTTTGGTCCGAAATAAAAATTTTCCGCAGCCGGGAGTTGAACCCGGAAGTTCTCATCATTGAAATCGCCTGGGTGCTACTGCGGATGGTGAAATTGTGATTCTTTTCTCGAAACTTATATTATTATTATCTTAAATTTTGGTTGATGTTTTGATAGACAAGTTCCAGATTTGTTATATCATGATATTTTTCTCAATTCTAAAAATGAGTATTTTATTGAAGTAAAATATTTTTCTTCAGTTTATGTATATATCAAATTAAATGTAAAAGTATATTAAACATTATTAGTGATACTAAACCTTATTTGATAATAATTTGTTAGAGTAAGGTCAAAATTAATATTGTAATGGAATAACTAACCATTATTGTTAACAATGAATAAATTCTCCGTTCTTCACACAAGTGAGTATAAAAATATAAGACGCCAGGAAGTTGGATTTTGGTCGAAACTAAAAATTTTCCGCAGCCGGGAGTTGAACCCGGAAGTTCTCATCATTGAAATCGCCTGGGTGCTACTGCGGATGGTGAAATTGTTGATTTCTTTTCTCGAAACTTATATTATTATTACTTAAATTTTGGTTGTTGTTTTGATAGACAAGTTCTAGAATTTGTTATATCATGATATTTTTCTCAATTCTAAAAATGAGTATTTTATTGAAGTAAAATATTTTTCTTCAGTTTTATGTATATATCAAATTAAATGTAAAAGTATATTAAACATTATTAGTGATACTAAACCTTATTTGATAATAATTTGTTAAGTAAGGTCAAAATTAATATTGTAATGGGAATAACTAACCATTATTGTTAACAATGAATAAATTCGTCTTCTTCACACAAGTGAGTATAAAAATATAAGACGCCAGGAAGTTGGATTTTGGTCGAAACTAAAAATTTTCCGCAGCCGGGAGTTGAACCCGGAAGTTCTCATCATTGAAATCGCCTGGGTGCTACTGCGGATGGTGAAATTGCTGATTCTTTTCTCGAAACTTATATTATTATTATCTTAAATTTTGGTTGTGTTTTGATAGACAAGTTCCAGAATTTGTTATATCATGATATTTTTCTCAATTCTAAAAATGAGTATTTTATTGAAGTAAAATATTTTTCTTCAGTTTTATGTATATATCAAATTAAATGAAAAGTATATTAAACATTATTAGCGATACTAAACCTTATTTGATAATAATTTGTTAGAGTAAGGTCAAAATTAATATTGTAATGGGAATAACTAACCATTATTGTTAACAATGAATAAATTCGTCTTCTTCACACAAGTGAGTATAAAAATATAAGACGCCAAAAGTTGGATTTGGTCCGAAACTAAAATATTTCCGCAGCCGGGAGTTGAACCCGGAAGTTCTCATCATTGAAATCGCCTGGGTGCTACTGCGGATGGTGAAATTGTTGATTTCTTTTCTCGAAACTTATATTATTATTATCTTAAATTTTGGTTGTGTTTTGATAGACAAGTTCAGAATTTGTTATATCATGATATTTTTCTCAATTCTAAAAATGAGTATTTTATTGAAGTAAATATTTTTCTTCAGTTTTATGTTATATCAAATTAAATGTAAAAGTATATTAAACATTATTAGTGATACTAAACCTTATTTGATAATAATTTGTTAGAGTAAGGTCAAAATTAATATTGTAATGGGAATAACTAACCATTATTGTTAACAATGAATAAATTCGTCCGTTCTTCACACAAGTGAGTATAAAAATATAAGACGCCAGGAAGTTGGATTTTGGTCCGAAACTAAAAATTTTCCGCAGCCGGGAGTTGAACCCGGAAGTTCTCATCATTGAAATCGCCTGGGTGCTACTGCGGATGGTGAAATTGCTGATTGCTTTTCTCGAAACTTATATTATTATTATCTTAAATTTTGGTTGATGTTTTGATAGACAAGTTCCAGTATTTGTTATATCATGATATTTTTCTTCAATTCTAAAAATGAGTATTTTATTGAAGTAAAATATTTTTCTTCAGTTTTATGTATATATCAAATTAAATGAAAAGTATATTAAACATTATTAGTGATACTAAACCTTATTGATAATAATTTGTTAGAGTAAGGTCAAAATTAATATTGTAATGGGAATAACTAACCATTATTGTTAACAATGAATAAATTCGTCCGTTCTTCACACAAGTGAGTATAAAATATAAGACGCCAGGAAGTTGGATTTTGGTCCGAAACTAAAATATTTTCCGCAGCCGGGAGTTGAACCCGGAAGTTCTCATCATTGAAATCGCCTGGGTGCTACTGCGGATGGTGAAATTGTTGATTTCTTTTCTCGAAACTTATATTATTATTACTTAAATTTTGGTTGTTGTTTTGATAGACAAGTTCAGAATTTGTTATATCATGATATTTTTCTCCAATTCTAAAAATGAGTATTTTATTGAAGTTAAATATTTTTCTTCAGTTTTATGTCTATATCAAATTAAATGTAAAAGTATATTAAACATTATTAGTGATACTAAACCTTATTTGATAATAATTTGTTAGAGTAAGGTCAAAATTAATATTGTAATGGGAATAACTAACCATTATTGTTAACAATGAATAAATTCGTCCGTTCTTCACACAAGTGAGTATAAAATATAAGACGCCAGGAAGTTGGATTTTGGTCCGAAATAAAAAATTTTCCGCAGCCGGGAGTTGAACCCGGAAGTTCTCATCATTGAAATCGCCTGGGTGCTACTGCGGATGGTGAAATTGCTGATTGCTTTTCTCGAAACTTATATTATTATTATCTTAAATTTTGGTTGATGTTTTGATAGACAAGTTCCAGAATTTGTTATATCATGATATTTTTCTCAATTCTAAAAATGAGTATTTTATTGAAGTAAAATATTTTTCTTCAGTTTTATGTATATATCAAATTAAATGTAAAAGTATATTAAACATTATTAGTGATACTAAACCTTATTTGATAATAATTTGTTAGAGTAAGGTCAAAATTAATATTGTAATGGGAATAACTAACCATTATTGTTAACAATGAATAAATTCGTCCGTTCTTCACACAAGTGAGTATAAAATATAAGACGCCAGGAAGTTGGATTTTGGTCCGAAACTAAAAATTTTCCGCAGCCGGGAGTTGAACCCGGAAGTTCTCATCATTGAAATCGCCTGGGTGCTACTGCGGATGGTGAAATTGTGATTTCTTTTCTCGAAACTTATATTATTATTACCTTAAATTTTGGTTGATGTTTTGATAGACAAGTTCCAGAATTTGTTATATCATGATATTTTTCTCAATTCTAAAAATGAGTATTTTATTGAAGTAAAATATTTTTCTTCAGTTTTATGTATATATCAAATTAAATGAAAAGTATATTAAACATTATTAGTGATACTAAACCTTATTGATAATAATTTGTTAGAGTAAGGTCAAAATTAATATTGTAATGGGAATAACTAACCATTATTGTTAACAATGAATAAATTCGTCCGTTCTTCACACAAGTGAGTATAAAAATATAAGACGCCAGGAAGTTGGATTTTGGTCCGAAACTAAAAATTTTCCGCAGCCGGGAGTTGAACCCGGAAGTTCTCATCATTGAAATCGCCTGGGTGCTACTGCGGATGGTGAAATTGTGATTGCTTTTCTCGAAACTTATATTATTATTATCTTAAATTTTGGTTGATGTTTTGATAGACAAGTTCCAGAATTTGTTATATCATGATATTTTTCTCAATTCTAAAAATGAGTATTTTATTGAAGTAAAATATTTTTCTTCAGTTTTATGTATATATCAAATTAAATGTAAAAGTATATTAAACATTATTAGTGATACTAAACCTTATTTGATAATAATTTGTTAGAGTAAGGTCAAAATTAATATTGTAATGGGAATAACTAACCATTATTGTTAACAATGAATAAATTCGTCCGTTCTTCACACAAGTGAGTATAAAAATATAAGACGCCAGAAGTTGGATTTTGGTCCGAAACTAAAAAATTTTCCGCAGCCGGGAGTTGAACCCGGAAGTTCTCATCATTGAAATCGCCTGGGTGCTACTGCGGATGGTGAAATTGCTGATTGCTTTTCTCGAAACTTATATTATTATTATCTTAAATTTTGGTTGATGTTTTGATAGACAAGTTCCAGTATTTGTTATATCATGATATTTTTCTTCAATTCTAAAAATGAGTATTTTATTGAAGTAAAATATTTTTCTTCAGTTTTATGTATATATCAAATTAAATGAAAAGTATATTAAACATTATTAGTGATACTAAACCTTATTGATAATAATTTGTTATAGTAAGGTCAAAATTAATATTGTAATGGGAATAACTAACCATTATTGTTAACAATGAATAAATTCGTCCTTCTTCACACAAGTGAGTATAAAAATATAAGACGCCAAAATTGGATTTTGGTCGAAACTAAAAATTTTCCGCAGCCGGGAGTTGAACCCGGAAGTTCTCATCATTGAAATCGCCTGGGTGCTACTGCGGATGGTGAAATTGTTGATTTCTTTTCTCGAAACTTATATTATTATTATCTTAAATTTTGGTTGTTGTTTTGATAGACAAGTTCCAGAATTTGTTATATCATGATATTTTTCTCCAATTCTAAAAATGAGTATTTTATTGAAGTAAATATTTTTCTTCAGTTTTATGTTATATCAAATTAAATGTAAAAGTATATTAAACATTATTAGTGATACTAAACCTTATTTGATAATAATTTGTTAGAGTAAGGTCAAAATTAATATTGTAATGGGAATAACTAACCATTATTGTTAACAATGAATAAATTCGTCCGTTCTTCACACAAGTGAGTATAAAATATAAGACGCCAGGAAGTTGGATTTTGGTCCGAAACTAAAAATTTTCCGCAGCCGGGAGTTGAACCCGGAAGTTCTCATCATTGAAATCGCCTGGGTGCTACTGCGGATGGTGAAATTGCTGATTGCTTTTCTCGAAACTTATATTATTATTATCTTAAATTTTGGTTGATGTTTTGATAGACAAGTTCCAGAATTTGTTATATCATGATATTTTTCTCAATTCTAAAAATGAGTATTTTATTGAAGTAAAATATTTTTCTTCAGTTTTATGTATATATCAAATTAAATGTAAAAGTATATTAAACATTATTAGTGATACTAAACCTTATTTGATAATAATTTGTTAGAGTAAGGTCAAAATTAATATTGTAATGGGAATAACTAACCATTATTGTTAACAATGAATAAATTCGTCCGTTCTTCACACAAGTGAGTATAAAAATATAAGACGCCAGGAAGTTGGATTTTGGTCCGAAACTAAAAATTTTCCGCAGCCGGGAGTTGAACCCGGAAGTTCTCATCATTGAAATCGCCTGGGTGCTACTGCGGATGGTGAAATTGCTGATTCTTTTCTCGAAACTTATATTATTATTATCTTAAATTTTGGTTGTGTTTTGATAGACAAGTTCCAGAATTTGTTATATCATGATATTTTTCTCCAATTCTAAAAATGAGTATTTTATTGAAGTAAAATATTTTTCTTCAGTTTTATGTATATATCAAATTAAATGTAAAAGTATATTAAACATTATTAGTGATACTAAACCTTATTTGATAATAATTTGTTAGAGTAAGGTCAAAATTAATATTGTAATGGGAATAACTAACCATTATTGTTAACAATGAATAAATTCGTCCGTTCTTCACACAAGTGAGTATAAAAATATAAGACGCCAGGAAGTTGGATTTTGGTCCGAAACTAAAATATTTTCCGCAGCCGGGAGTTGAACCCGGAAGTTCTCATCATTGAAATCGCCTGGGTGCTACTGCGGATGGTGAAATTGCTGATTGCTTTTCTCGAAACTTATATTATTATTATCTTAAATTTTGGTTGTGTTTTGATAGACAAGTTCCAGAATTTGTTATATCATGATATTTTTCTCAATTCTAAAAATGAGTATTTTATTGAAGTAAATATTTTTCTTCAGTTTTATGTATATATCAAATTAAATGTAAAAGTATATTAAACATTATTAGTGATACTAAACCTTATTTGATAATAATTTGTTAGAGTAAGGTCAAAATTAATATTGTAATGGGAATAACTAACCATTATTGTTAACAATGAATAAATTCGTCCGTTCTTCACACAAGTGAGTATAAAAATATAAGACGCCAGGAAGTTGGATTTTGGTCCGAAACTAAAATATTTTCCGCAGCCGGGAGTTGAACCCGGAAGTTCTCATCATTGAAATCGCCTGGGTGCTACTGCGGATGGTGAAATTGCTGATTGCTTTTCTCGAAACTTATATTATTATTATCTTAAATTTTGGTTGTGTTTTGATAGACAAGTTCAGAATTTGTTATATCATGATATTTTTCTCAATTCTAAAAATGAGTATTTTATTGAAGTAAATATTTTTCTTCAGTTTTATGTATATATCAAATTAAATGTAAAAGTATATTAAACATTATTAGTGATACTAAACCTTATTTGATAATAATTTGTTAGAGTAAGGTCAAAATTAATATTGTAATGGGAATAACTAACCATTATTGTTAACAATGAATAAATTCGTCCGTTCTTCACACAAGTGAGTATAAAAATATAAGACGCCAGAAGTTGGATTTTGGTCCGAAACTAAAAATTTTCCGCAGCCGGGAGTTGAACCCGGAAGTTCTCATCATTGAAATCGCCTGGGTGCTACTGCGGATGGTGAAATTGCTGATTCTTTTCTCGAAACTTATATTATTATTATCTTAAATTTTGGTTGTGTTTTGATAGACAAGTTCCAGAATTTGTTATATCATGATATTTTTCTCCAATTCTAAAAATGAGTATTTTATTGAAGTTAAATATTTTTCTTCAGTTTTATGTTATATCAAATTAAATGAAAAGTATATTAAACATTATTAGTGATACTAAACCTTATTGATAATAATTTGTTAGAGTAAGGTCAAAATTAATATTGTAATGGGAATAACTAACCATTATTGTTAACAATGAATAAATTCTCGTTCTTCACACAAGTGAGTATAAAATATAAGACGCCAGGAAGTTGGATTTTGGTCCGAAACTAAAAATTTCCGCAGCCGGGAGTTGAACCCGGAAGTTCTCATCATTGAAATCGCCTGGGTGCTACTGCGGATGGTGAAATTGTGATTCTTTTCTCGAAACTTATATTATTATTATCTTAAATTTTGGTTGTGTTTTGATAGACAAGTTCCAGAATTTGTTATATCATGATATTTTTCTCAATTCTAAAAATGAGTATTTTATTGAAGTAAAATATTTTTCTTCAGTTTTATGTATATATCAAATTAAATGTAAAAGTATATTAAACATTATTAGTGATACTAAACCTTATTTGATAATAATTTGTTAGAGTAAGGTCAAAATTAATATTGTAATGGGAATAACTAACCATTATTGTTAACAATGAATAAATTCGTCCGTTCTTCACACAAGTGAGTATAAAATATAAGACGCCAGGAAGTTGGATTTTGGTCCGAAACTAAAATATTTTCCGCAGCCGGGAGTTGAACCCGGAAGTTCTCATCATTGAAATCGCCTGGGTGCTACTGCGGATGGTGAAATTGCTGATTTCTTTTCTCGAAACTTATATTATTATTATCTTAAATTTTGGTTGATGTTTTGATAGACAAGTTCAGATTTGTTATATCATGATATTTTTCTCAATTCTAAAAATGAGTATTTTATTGAAGTAAATATTTTTCTTCAGTTTTATGTATATATCAAATTAAATGAAAAGTATATTAAACATTATTAGTGATACTAAACCTTATTGATAATAATTTGTTAAGTAAGGTCAAAATTAATATTGTAATGGGAATAACTAACCATTATTGTTAACAATGAATAAATTCGTCCGTTCTTCACACAAGTGAGTATAAAAATATAAGACGCCAGGAAGTTGGATTTTGGTCCGAAACTAAAATATTTTCCGCAGCCGGGAGTTGAACCCGGAAGTTCTCATCATTGAAATCGCCTGGGTGCTACTGCGGATGGTGAAATTGTTGATTTCTTTTCTCGAAACTTATATTATTATTACCTTAAATTTTGGTTGTTGTTTTGATAGACAAGTTCTAGAATTTGTTATATCATGATATTTTTCTCCAATTCTAAAAATGAGTATTTTATTGAAGTTAAATATTTTTCTTCAGTTTTATGTATATATCAAATTAAATGTAAAAGTATATTAAACATTATTAGTGATACTAAACCTTATTTGATAATAATTTGTTAGAGTAAGGTCAAAATTAATATTGTAATGGGAATAACTAACCATTATTGTTAACAATGAATAAATTCGTCCGTTCTTCACACAAGTGAGTATAAAAATATAAGACGCCAGGAAGTTGGATTTTGGTCCGAAACTAAAAATTTTCCGCAGCCGGGAGTTGAACCCGGAAGTTCTCATCATTGAAATCGCCTGGGTGCTACTGCGGATGGTGAAATTGTTGATTCTTTTCTCGAAACTTATATTATTATTATCTTAAATTTTGGTTGATGTTTTGATAGACAAGTTCCAGAATTTGTTATATCATGATATTTTTCTCAATTCTAAAAATGAGTATTTTATTGAAGTAAAATATTTTTCTTCAGTTTTATGTATATATCAAATTAAATGTAAAAGTATATTAAACATTATTAGTGATACTAAACCTTATTTGATAATAATTTGTTAGAGTAAGGTCAAAATTAATATTGTAATGGGAATAACTAACCATTATTGTTAACAATGAATAAATTCGTCCGTTCTTCACACAAGTGAGTATAAAATATAAGACGCCAGGAAGTTGGATTTTGGTCCGAAACTAAAATATTTTCCGCAGCCGGGAGTTGAACCCGGAAGTTCTCATCATTGAAATCGCCTGGGTGCTACTGCGGATGGTGAAATTGTTGATTTCTTTTCTCGAAACTTATATTATTATTACTTAAATTTTGGTTGTTGTTTTGATAGACAAGTTCAGAATTTGTTATATCATGATATTTTTCTCCAATTCTAAAAATGAGTATTTTATTGAAGTTAAATATTTTTCTTCAGTTTTATGTATATATCAAATTAAATGTAAAAGTATATTAAACATTATTAGTGATACTAAACCTTATTTGATAATAATTTGTTAGAGTAAGGTCAAAATTAATATTGTAATGGGAATAACTAACCATTATTGTTAACAATGAATAAATTCGTCCGTTCTTCACACAAGTGAGTATAAAAATATAAGACGCCAGGAAGTTGGATTTTGGTCCGAAACTAAAAATTTTCCGCAGCCGGGAGTTGAACCCGGAAGTTCTCATCATTGAAATCGCCTGGGTGCTACTGCGGATGGTGAAATTGTTGATTTCTTTTCTCGAAACTTATATTATTATTATCTTAAATTTTGGTTGTGTTTTGATAGACAAGTTCAGAATTTGTTATATCATGATATTTTTCTCAATTCTAAAAATGAGTATTTTATTGAAGTAAATATTTTTCTTCAGTTTTATGTATATATCAAATTAAATGTAAAAGTATATTAAACATTATTAGTGATACTAAACCTTATTTGATAATAATTTGTTAGAGTAAGGTCAAAATTAATATTGTAATGGGAATAACTAACCATTATTGTTAACAATGAATAAATTCGTCCGTTCTTCACACAAGTGAGTATAAAATATAAGACGCCAGGAAGTTGGATTTTGGTCCGAAACTAAAAATTTTCCGCAGCCGGGAGTTGAACCCGGAAGTTCTCATCATTGAAATCGCCTGGGTGCTACTGCGGATGGTGAAATTGCTGATTTCTTTTCTCGAAACTTATATTATTATTACTTAAATTTTGGTTGTGTTTTGATAGACAAGTTCAGAATTTGTTATATCATGATATTTTTCTCCAATTCTAAAAATGAGTATTTTATTGAAGTTAAATATTTTTCTTCAGTTTTATGTATATATCAAATTAAATGTAAAAGTATATTAAACATTATTAGTGATACTAAACCTTATTTGATAATAATTTGTTAGAGTAAGGTCAAAATTAATATTGTAATGGGAATAACTAACCATTATTGTTAACAATGAATAAATTCGTCCGTTCTTCACACAAGTGAGTATAAAATATAAGACGCCAGGAAGTTGGATTTTGGTCCGAAATAAAATATTTTCCGCAGCCGGGAGTTGAACCCGGAAGTTCTCATCATTGAAATCGCCTGGGTGCTACTGCGGATGGTGAAATTGTTGATTCTTTTCTCGAAACTTATATTATTATTATCTTAAATTTTGGTTGTGTTTTGATAGACAAGTTCTAGAATTTGTTATATCATGATATTTTTCTCCAATTCTAAAAATGAGTATTTTATTGAAGTAAATATTTTTCTTCAGTTTTATGTATATATCAAATTAAATGTAAAAGTATATTAAACATTATTAGTGATACTAAACCTTATTTGATAATAATTTGTTAGAGTAAGGTCAAAATTAATATTGTAATGGGAATAACTAACCATTATTGTTAACAATGAATAAATTCGTCCGTTCTTCACACAAGTGAGTATAAAATATAAGACGCCAGGAAGTTGGATTTTGGTCCGAAACTAAAAATTTTCCGCAGCCGGGAGTTGAACCCGGAAGTTCTCATCATTGAAATCGCCTGGGTGCTACTGCGGATGGTGAAATTGTGATTTCTTTTCTCGAAACTTATATTATTATTACTTAAATTTTGGTTGTGTTTTGATAGACAAGTTCCAGAATTTGTTATATCATGATATTTTTCTCCAATTCTAAAAATGAGTATTTTATTGAAGTAAATATTTTTCTTCAGTTTTATGTATATATCAAATTAAATGTAAAAGTATATTAAACATTATTAGTGATACTAAACCTTATTTGATAATAATTTGTTAGAGTAAGGTCAAAATTAATATTGTAATGGGAATAACTAACCATTATTGTTAACAATGAATAAATTCGTCCGTTCTTCACACAAGTGAGTATAAAATATAAGACGCCAGGAAGTTGGATTTTGGTCCGAAATAAAAATTTTCCGCAGCCGGGAGTTGAACCCGGAAGTTCTCATCATTGAAATCGCCTGGGTGCTACTGCGGATGGTGAAATTGTTGATTCTTTTCTCGAAACTTATATTATTATTACTTAAATTTTGGTTGATGTTTTGATAGACAAGTTCTAGAATTTGTTATATCATGATATTTTTCTCCAATTCTAAAAATGAGTATTTTATTGAAGTAAAATATTTTTCTTCAGTTTTATGTATATATCAAATTAAATGTAAAAGTATATTAAACATTATTAGTGATACTAAACCTTATTTGATAATAATTTGTTAGAGTAAGGTCAAAATTAATATTGTAATGGGAATAACTAACCATTATTGTTAACAATGAATAAATTCGTCCGTTCTTCACACAAGTGAGTATAAAATATAAGACGCCAGGAAGTTGGATTTTGGTCCGAAATAAAATATTTTCCGCAGCCGGGAGTTGAACCCGGAAGTTCTCATCATTGAAATCGCCTGGGTGCTACTGCGGATGGTGAAATTGTTGATTTCTTTTCTCGAAACTTATATTATTATTACTTAAATTTTGGTTGTGTTTTGATAGACAAGTTCAGAATTTGTTATATCATGATATTTTTCTCCAATTCTAAAAATGAGTATTTTATTGAAGTTAAATATTTTTCTTCAGTTTTATGTCTATATCAAATTAAATGTAAAAGTATATTAAACATTATTAGTGATACTAAACCTTATTTGATAATAATTTGTTAGAGTAAGGTCAAAATTAATATTGTAATGGGAATAACTAACCATTATTGTTAACAATGAATAAATTCGTCCGTTCTTCACACAAGTGAGTATAAAATATAAGACGCCAGGAAGTTGGATTTTGGTCCGAAATAAAATATTTTCCGCAGCCGGGAGTTGAACCCGGAAGTTCTCATCATTGAAATCGCCTGGGTGCTACTGCGGATGGTGAAATTGTGATTCTTTTCTCGAAACTTATATTATTATTATCTTAAATTTTGGTTGTGTTTTGATAGACAAGTTCCAGAATTTGTTATATCATGATATTTTTCTCCAATTCTAAAAATGAGTATTTTATTGAAGTAAAATATTTTTCTTCAGTTTTATGTATATATCAAATTAAATGTAAAAGTATATTAAACATTATTAGTGATACTAAACCTTATTTGATAATAATTTGTTAGAGTAAGGTCAAAATTAATATTGTAATGGGAATAACTAACCATTATTGTTAACAATGAATAAATTCGTCCGTTCTTCACACAAGTGAGTATAAAATTATAAGACGCCAGGAAGTTGGATTTTGGTCCGAAAGTAAAATATTTTCCGCAGCCGGGAGTTGAACCCGGAAGTTCTCATCATTGAAATCGCCTGGGTGCTACTGCGGATGGTGAAATTGTTGATTTCTTTTCTCGAAACTTATATTATTATTACTTAAATTTTGGTTGTGTTTTGATAGACAAGTTCTAGAATTTGTTATATCATGATATTTTTCTCCAATTCTAAAAATGAGTATTTTATTGAAGTAAATATTTTTCTTCAGTTTTATGTATATATCAAATTAAATGTAAAAGTATATTAAACATTATTAGTGATACTAAACCTTATTTGATAATAATTTGTTAGA
This sequence comes from Arachis hypogaea, assembly GCF_003086295.3. Taxonomy (NCBI): domain Eukaryota; kingdom Viridiplantae; phylum Streptophyta; class Magnoliopsida; order Fabales; family Fabaceae; genus Arachis; species Arachis hypogaea. The sequence continues at coordinate 28,060,770 of NC_092037.1, forward strand.
GTAAGGTCAAAATTAATATTGTAATGGGAATAACTAACCATTATTGTTAACAATGAATAAATTCGTCCGTTCTTCACACAAGTGAGTATAAAATATAAGACGCCAGGAAGTTGGATTTTGGTCCGAAATAAAATATTTTCCGCAGCCGGGAGTTGAACCCGGAAGTTCTCATCATTGAAATCGCCTGGGTGCTACTGCGGATGGTGAAATTGTTGATTCTTTTCTCGAAACTTATATTATTATTATCTTAAATTTTGGTTGTTGTTTTGATAGACAAGTTCCAGAATTTGTTATATCATGATATTTTTCTCCAATTCTAAAAATGAGTATTTTATTGAAGTTAAATATTTTTCTTCAGTTTTATGTATATATCAAATTAAATGTAAAAGTATATTAAACATTATTAGTGATACTAAACCTTATTTGATAATAATTTGTTAGAGTAAGGTCAAAATTAATATTGTAATGGGAATAACTAACCATTATTGTTAACAATGAATAAATTCATCCGTTCTTCACACAAGTGAGTATAAAATTATAAGACGCCAGGAAGTTGGATTTTGGTCCGAAAGTAAAATATTTTCCGCAGCCGGGAGTTGAACCCGGAAGTTCTCATCATTGAAATCGCCTGGGTGCTACTGCGGATGGTGAAATTGTTGATTTCTTTTCTCGAAACTTATATTATTATTACCTTAAATTTTGGTTGTTGTTTTGATAGACAAGTTCTAGAATTTGTTATATCATGATATTTTTCTCCAATTCTAAAAATGAGTATTTTATTGAAGTTAAATATTTTTCTTCAGTTTTATGTCTATATCAAATTAAATGTAAAAGTATATTAAACATTATTAGTGATACTAAACCTTATTTGATAATAATTTGTTAGAGTAAGGTCAAAATTAATATTGTAATGGGAATAACTAACCATTATTGTTAACAATGAATAAATTCGTCCGTTCTTCACACAAGTGAGTATAAAATATAAGACGCCAGGAAGTTGGATTTTGGTCCGAAAGTAAAATATTTTCCGCAGCCGGGAGTTGAACCCGGAAGTTCTCATCATTGAAATCGCCTGGGTGCTACTGCGGATGGTGAAATTGTTGATTTCTTTTCTCGAAACTTATATTATTATTACTTAAATTTTGGTTGTGTTTTGATAGACAAGTTCTAGAATTTGTTATATCATGATATTTTTCTCCAATTCTAAAAATGAGTATTTTATTGAAGTAAATATTTTTCTTCAGTTTTATGTATATATCAAATTAAATGAAAAGTATATTAAACATTATTAGTGATACTAAACCTTATTGATAATAATTTGTTAGAGTAAGGTCAAAATTAATATTGTAATGGGAATAACTAACCATTATTGTTAACAATGAATAAATTCGTCCGTTCTTCACACAAGTGAGTATAAAATATAAGACGCCAGGAAGTTGGATTTTGGTCCGAAAGTAAAATATTTTCCGCAGCCGGGAGTTGAACCCGGAAGTTCTCATCATTGAAATCGCCTGGGTGCTACTGCGGATGGTGAAATTGTTGATTTCTTTTCTCGAAACTTATATTATTATTACCTTAAATTTTGGTTGTTGTTTTGATAGACAAGTTCTAGAATTTGTTATATCATGATATTTTTCTCCAATTCTAAAAATGAGTATTTTATTGAAGTTAAATATTTTTCTTCAGTTTTATGTCTATATCAAATTAAATGTAAAAGTATATTAAACATTATTAGTGATACTAAACCTTATTTGATAATAATTTGTTAGAGTAAGGTCAAAATTAATATTGTAATGGGAATAACTAACCATTATTGTTAACAATGAATAAATTCGTCCGTTCTTCACACAAGTGAGTATAAAATATAAGACGCCAGGAAGTTGGATTTTGGTCCGAAACTAAAAATTTTCCGCAGCCGGGAGTTGAACCCGGAAGTTCTCATCATTGAAATCGCCTGGGTGCTACTGCGGATGGTGAAATTGTTGATTCTTTTCTCGAAACTTATATTATTATTACTTAAATTTTGGTTGTGTTTTGATAGACAAGTTCAGAATTTGTTATATCATGATATTTTTCTCCAATTCTAAAAATGAGTATTTTATTGAAGTAAATATTTTTCTTCAGTTTTATGTATATATCAAATTAAATGTAAAAGTATATTAAACATTATTAGTGATACTAAACCTTATTTGATAATAATTTGTTAGAGTAAGGTCAAAATTAATATTGTAATGGGAATAACTAACCATTATTGTTAACAATGAATAAATTCGTCCGTTCTTCACACAAGTGAGTATAAAATATAAGACGCCAGGAAGTTGGATTTTGGTCCGAAAGTAAAATATTTTCCGCAGCCGGGAGTTGAACCCGGAAGTTCTCATCATTGAAATCGCCTGGGTGCTACTGCGGATGGTGAAATTGTTGATTTCTTTTCTCGAAACTTATATTATTATTACCTTAAATTTTGGTTGTGTTTTGATAGACAAGTTCTAGAATTTGTTATATCATGATATTTTTCTCCAATTCTAAAAATGAGTATTTTATTGAAGTAAATATTTTTCTTCAGTTTTATGTATATATCAAATTAAATGTAAAAGTATATTAAACATTATTAGTGATACTAAACCTTATTTGATAATAATTTGTTAGAGTAAGGTCAAAATTAATATTGTAATGGGAATAACTAACCATTATTGTTAACAATGAATAAATTCATCCGTTCTTCACACAAGTGAGTATAAAATATAAGACGCCAGGAAGTTGGATTTTGGTCCGAAAGTAAAATATTTTCCGCAGCCGGGAGTTGAACCCGGAAGTTCTCATCATTGAAATCGCCTGGGTGCTACTGCGGATGGTGAAATTGTTGATTTCTTTTCTCGAAACTTATATTATTATTACCTTAAATTTTGGTTGTTGTTTTGATAGACAAGTTCTAGAATTTGTTATATCATGATATTTTTCTCCAATTCTAAAAATGAGTATTTTATTGAAGTAAATATTTTTCTTCAGTTTTATGTATATATCAAATTAAATGTAAAAGTATATTAAACATTATTAGTGATACTAAACCTTATTTGATAATAATTTGTTAGAGTAAGGTCAAAATTAATATTGTAATGGGAATAACTAACCATTATTGTTAACAATGAATAAATTCATCCGTTCTTCACACAAGTGAGTATAAAATATAAGACGCCAGGAAGTTGGATTTTGGTCCGAAAGTAAAATATTTTCCGCAGCCGGGAGTTGAACCCGGAAGTTCTCATCATTGAAATCGCCTGGGTGCTACTGCGGATGGTGAAATTGTTGATTTCTTTTCTCGAAACTTATATTATTATTACCTTAAATTTTGGTTGTGTTTTGATAGACAAGTTCTAGAATTTGTTATATCATGATATTTTTCTCCAATTCTAAAAATGAGTATTTTATTGAAGTTAAATATTTTTCTTCAGTTTTATGTATATATCAAATTAAATGTAAAAGTATATTAAACATTATTAGTGATACTAAACCTTATTTGATAATAATTTGTTAGAGTAAGGTCAAAATTAATATTGTAATGGGAATAACTAACCATTATTGTTAACAATGAATAAATTCGTCCGTTCTTCACACAAGTGAGTATAAAATTATAAGACGCCAGGAAGTTGGATTTTGGTCCGAAAGTAAAATATTTTCCGCAGCCGGGAGTTGAACCCGGAAGTTCTCATCATTGAAATCGCCTGGGTGCTACTGCGGATGGTGAAATTGTTGATTTCTTTTCTCGAAACTTATATTATTATTACCTTAAATTTTGGTTGTTGTTTTGATAGACAAGTTCTAGAATTTGTTATATCATGATATTTTTCTCCAATTCTAAAAATGAGTATTTTATTGAAGTTAAATATTTTTCTTCAGTTTTATGTATATATCAAATTAAATGTAAAAGTATATTAAACATTATTAGTGATACTAAACCTTATTTGATAATAATTTGTTAGAGTAAGGTCAAAATTAATATTGTAATGGGAATAACTAACCATTATTGTTAACAATGAATAAATTCATCCGTTCTTCACACAAGTGAGTATAAAATTATAAGACGCCAGGAAGTTGGATTTTGGTCCGAAAGTAAAATATTTTCCGCAGCCGGGAGTTGAACCCGGAAGTTCTCATCATTGAAATCGCCTGGGTGCTACTGCGGATGGTGAAATTGTTGATTTCTTTTCTCGAAACTTATATTATTATTACCTTAAATTTTGGTTGTGTTTTGATAGACAAGTTCTAGAATTTGTTATATCATGATATTTTTCTCCAATTCTAAAAATGAGTATTTTATTGAAGTTAAATATTTTTCTTCAGTTTTATGTATATATCAAATTAAATGTAAAAGTATATTAAACATTATTAGTGATACTAAACCTTATTTGATAATAATTTGTTAGAGTAAGGTCAAAATTAATATTGTAATGGGAATAACTAACCATTATTGTTAACAATGAATAAATTCGTCCGTTCTTCACACAAGTGAGTATAAAATTATAAGACGCCAGGAAGTTGGATTTTGGTCCGAAAGTAAAATATTTTCCGCAGCCGGGAGTTGAACCCGGAAGTTCTCATCATTGAAATCGCCTGGGTGCTACTGCGGATGGTGAAATTGTTGATTTCTTTTCTCGAAACTTATATTATTATTATCTTAAATTTTGGTTGTGTTTTGATAGACAAGTTCTAGAATTTGTTATATCATGATATTTTTCTCCAATTCTAAAAATGAGTATTTTATTGAAGTTAAATATTTTTCTTCAGTTTTATGTATATATCAAATTAAATGTAAAAGTATATTAAACATTATTAGTGATACTAAACCTTATTTGATAATAATTTGTTAGAGTAAGGTCAAAATTAATATTGTAATGGGAATAACTAACCATTATTGTTAACAATGAATAAATTCATCCGTTCTTCACACAAGTGAGTATAAAATTATAAGACGCCAGGAAGTTGGATTTTGGTCCGAAAGTAAAATATTTTCCGCAGCCGGGAGTTGAACCCGGAAGTTCTCATCATTGAAATCGCCTGGGTGCTACTGCGGATGGTGAAATTGTTGATTTCTTTTCTCGAAACTTATATTATTATTACCTTAAATTTTGGTTGTTGTTTTGATAGACAAGTTCTAGAATTTGTTATATCATGATATTTTTCTCCAATTCTAAAAATGAGTATTTTATTGAAGTTAAATATTTTTCTTCAGTTTTATGTCTATATCAAATTAAATGTAAAAGTATATTAAACATTATTAGTGATACTAAACCTTATTTGATAATAATTTGTTAGAGTAAGGTCAAAATTAATATTGTAATGGGAATAACTAACCATTATTGTTAACAATGAATAAATTCGTCCGTTCTTCACACAAGTGAGTATAAAATTATAAGACGCCAGGAAGTTGGATTTTGGTCCGAAAGTAAAATATTTTCCGCAGCCGGGAGTTGAACCCGGAAGTTCTCATCATTGAAATCGCCTGGGTGCTACTGCGGATGGTGAAATTGTTGATTTCTTTTCTCGAAACTTATATTATTATTACCTTAAATTTTGGTTGTGTTTTGATAGACAAGTTCTAGAATTTGTTATATCATGATATTTTTCTCCAATTCTAAAAATGAGTATTTTATTGAAGTAAATATTTTTCTTCAGTTTTATGTATATATCAAATTAAATGTAAAAGTATATTAAACATTATTAGTGATACTAAACCTTATTTGATAATAATTTGTTAGAGTAAGGTCAAAATTAATATTGTAATGGGAATAACTAACCATTATTGTTAACAATGAATAAATTCGTCCGTTCTTCACACAAGTGAGTATAAAATTATAAGACGCCAGGAAGTTGGATTTTGGTCCGAAAGTAAAATATTTTCCGCAGCCGGGAGTTGAACCCGGAAGTTCTCATCATTGAAATCGCCTGGGTGCTACTGCGGATGGTGAAATTGTTGATTTCTTTTCTCGAAACTTATATTATTATTACCTTAAATTTTGGTTGTTGTTTTGATAGACAAGTTCTAGAATTTGTTATATCATGATATTTTTCTCCAATTCTAAAAATGAGTATTTTATTGAAGTTAAATATTTTTCTTCAGTTTTATGTCTATATCAAATTAAATGTAAAAGTATATTAAACATTATTAGTGATACTAAACCTTATTTGATAATAATTTGTTAGAGTAAGGTCAAAATTAATATTGTAATGGGAATAACTAACCATTATTGTTAACAATGAATAAATTCATCCGTTCTTCACACAAGTGAGTATAAAATTATAAGACGCCAGGAAGTTGGATTTTGGTCCGAAAGTAAAATATTTTCCGCAGCCGGGAGTTGAACCCGGAAGTTCTCATCATTGAAATCGCCTGGGTGCTACTGCGGATGGTGAAATTGTTGATTTCTTTTCTCGAAACTTATATTATTATTACCTTAAATTTTGGTTGTTGTTTTGATAGACAAGTTCTAGAATTTGTTATATCATGATATTTTTCTCCAATTCTAAAAATGAGTATTTTATTGAAGTTAAATATTTTTCTTCAGTTTTATGTCTATATCAAATTAAATGTAAAAGTATATTAAACATTATTAGTGATACTAAACCTTATTTGATAATAATTTGTTAGAGTAAGGTCAAAATTAATATTGTAATGGGAATAACTAACCATTATTGTTAACAATGAATAAATTCGTCCGTTCTTCACACAAGTGAGTATAAAATTATAAGACGCCAGGAAGTTGGATTTTGGTCCGAAAGTAAAATATTTTCCGCAGCCGGGAGTTGAACCCGGAAGTTCTCATCATTGAAATCGCCTGGGTGCTACTGCGGATGGTGAAATTGTTGATTTCTTTTCTCGAAACTTATATTATTATTACCTTAAATTTTGGTTGTTGTTTTGATAGACAAGTTCTAGAATTTGTTATATCATGATATTTTTCTCCAATTCTAAAAATGAGTATTTTATTGAAGTTAAATATTTTTCTTCAGTTTTATGTATATATCAAATTAAATGTAAAAGTATATTAAACATTATTAGTGATACTAAACCTTATTTGATAATAATTTGTTAGAGTAAGGTCAAAATTAATATTGTAATGGGAATAACTAACCATTATTGTTAACAATGAATAAATTCGTCCGTTCTTCACACAAGTGAGTATAAAATTATAAGACGCCAGGAAGTTGGATTTTGGTCCGAAAGTAAAATATTTTCCGCAGCCGGGAGTTGAACCCGGAAGTTCTCATCATTGAAATCGCCTGGGTGCTACTGCGGATGGTGAAATTGTTGATTTCTTTTCTCGAAACTTATATTATTATTACCTTAAATTTTGGTTGTTGTTTTGATAGACAAGTTCTAGAATTTGTTATATCATGATATTTTTCTCCAATTCTAAAAATGAGTATTTTATTGAAGTTAAATATTTTTCTTCAGTTTTATGTCTATATCAAATTAAATGTAAAAGTATATTAAACATTATTAGTGATACTAAACCTTATTTGATAATAATTTGTTAGAGTAAGGTCAAAATTAATATTGTAATGGGAATAACTAACCATTATTGTTAACAATGAATAAATTCTCCGTTCTTCACACAAGTGAGTATAAAATTATAAGACGCCAGGAAGTTGGATTTTGGTCCGAAAGTAAAATATTTTCCGCAGCCGGGAGTTGAACCCGGAAGTTCTCATCATTGAAATCGCCTGGGTGCTACTGCGGATGGTGAAATTGTTGATTTCTTTTCTCGAAACTTATATTATTATTACCTTAAATTTTGGTTGTTGTTTTGATAGACAAGTTCTAGAATTTGTTATATCATGATATTTTTCTCCAATTCTAAAAATGAGTATTTTATTGAAGTTAAATATTTTTCTTCAGTTTTATGTATATATCAAATTAAATGTAAAAGTATATTAAACATTATTAGTGATACTAAACCTTATTTGATAATAATTTGTTAGAGTAAGGTCAAAATTAATATTGTAATGGGAATAACTAACCATTATTGTTAACAATGAATAAATTCGTCCGTTCTTCACACAAGTGAGTATAAAATTATAAGACGCCAGGAAGTTGGATTTTGGTCCGAAAGTAAAATATTTTCCGCAGCCGGGAGTTGAACCCGGAAGTTCTCATCATTGAAATCGCCTGGGTGCTACTGCGGATGGTGAAATTGTTGATTTCTTTTCTCGAAACTTATATTATTATTACCTTAAATTTTGGTTGTGTTTTGATAGACAAGTTCTAGAATTTGTTATATCATGATATTTTTCTCCAATTCTAAAAATGAGTATTTTATTGAAGTTAAATATTTTTCTTCAGTTTTATGTATATATCAAATTAAATGTAAAAGTATATTAAACATTATTAGTGATACTAAACCTTATTTGATAATAATTTGTTAGAGTAAGGTCAAAATTAATATTGTAATGGGAATAACTAACCATTATTGTTAACAATGAATAAATTCATCCGTTCTTCACACAAGTGAGTATAAAATATAAGACGCCAGGAAGTTGGATTTTGGTCCGAAAGTAAAATATTTTCCGCAGCCGGGAGTTGAACCCGGAAGTTCTCATCATTGAAATCGCCTGGGTGCTACTGCGGATGGTGAAATTGTTGATTTCTTTTCTCGAAACTTATATTATTATTACCTTAAATTTTGGTTGTGTTTTGATAGACAAGTTCTAGAATTTGTTATATCATGATATTTTTCTCCAATTCTAAAAATGAGTATTTTATTGAAGTAAATATTTTTCTTCAGTTTTATGTATATATCAAATTAAATGTAAAAGTATATTAAACATTATTAGTGATACTAAACCTTATTTGATAATAATTTGTTAGAGTAAGGTCAAAATTAATATTGTAATGGGAATAACTAACCATTATTGTTAACAATGAATAAATTCGTCCGTTCTTCACACAAGTGAGTATAAAATTATAAGACGCCAGGAAGTTGGATTTTGGTCCGAAAGTAAAATATTTTCCGCAGCCGGGAGTTGAACCCGGAAGTTCTCATCATTGAAATCGCCTGGGTGCTACTGCGGATGGTGAAATTGTTGATTTCTTTTCTCGAAACTTATATTATTATTACCTTAAATTTTGGTTGTTGTTTTGATAGACAAGTTCTAGAATTTGTTATATCATGATATTTTTCTCCAATTCTAAAAATGAGTATTTTATTGAAGTTAAATATTTTTCTTCAGTTTTATGTCTATATCAAATTAAATGTAAAAGTATATTAAACATTATTAGTGATACTAAACCTTATTTGATAATAATTTGTTAGAGTAAGGTCAAAATTAATATTGTAATGGGAATAACTAACCATTATTGTTAACAATGAATAAATTCGTCCGTTCTTCACACAAGTGAGTATAAAATATAAGACGCCAGGAAGTTGGATTTTGGTCCGAAAGTAAAATATTTTCCGCAGCCGGGAGTTGAACCCGGAAGTTCTCATCATTGAAATCGCCTGGGTGCTACTGCGGATGGTGAAATTGTTGATTTCTTTTCTCGAAACTTATATTATTATTACCTTAAATTTTGGTTGTTGTTTTGATAGACAAGTTCTAGAATTTGTTATATCATGATATTTTTCTCCAATTCTAAAAATGAGTATTTTATTGAAGTTAAATATTTTTCTTCAGTTTTATGTCTATATCAAATTAAATGTAAAAGTATATTAAACATTATTAGTGATACTAAACCTTATTTGATAATAATTTGTTAGAGTAAGGTCAAAATTAATATTGTAATGGGAATAACTAACCATTATTGTTAACAATGAATAAATTCATCCGTTCTTCACACAAGTGAGTATAAAATTATAAGACGCCAGGAAGTTGGATTTTGGTCCGAAAGTAAAATATTTTCCGCAGCCGGGAGTTGAACCCGGAAGTTCTCATCATTGAAATCGCCTGGGTGCTACTGCGGATGGTGAAATTGTTGATTTCTTTTCTCGAAACTTATATTATTATTACCTTAAATTTTGGTTGTTGTTTTGATAGACAAGTTCTAGAATTTGTTATATCATGATATTTTTCTCCAATTCTAAAAATGAGTATTTTATTGAAGTTAAATATTTTTCTTCAGTTTTATGTATATATCAAATTAAATGTAAAAGTATATTAAACATTATTAGTGATACTAAACCTTATTTGATAATAATTTGTTAGAGTAAGGTCAAAATTAATATTGTAATGGGAATAACTAACCATTATTGTTAACAATGAATAAATTCATCCGTTCTTCACACAAGTGAGTATAAAATTATAAGACGCCAGGAAGTTGGATTTTGGTCCGAAAGTAAAATATTTTCCGCAGCCGGGAGTTGAACCCGGAAGTTCTCATCATTGAAATCGCCTGGGTGCTACTGCGGATGGTGAAATTGTTGATTTCTTTTCTCGAAACTTATATTATTATTACCTTAAATTTTGGTTGTTGTTTTGATAGACAAGTTCTAGAATTTGTTATATCATGATATTTTTCTCCAATTCTAAAAATGAGTATTTTATTGAAGTTAAATATTTTTCTTCAGTTTTATGTATATATCAAATTAAATGTAAAAGTATATTAAACATTATTAGTGATACTAAACCTTATTTGATAATAATTTGTTAGAGTAAGGTCAAAATTAATATTGTAATGGGAATAACTAACCATTATTGTTAACAATGAATAAATTCGTCCGTTCTTCACACAAGTGAGTATAAAATATAAGACGCCAGGAAGTTGGATTTTGGTCCGAAAGTAAAATATTTTCCGCAGCCGGGAGTTGAACCCGGAAGTTCTCATCATTGAAATCGCCTGGGTGCTACTGCGGATGGTGAAATTGTTGATTTCTTTTCTCGAAACTTATATTATTATTACCTTAAATTTTGGTTGTTGTTTTGATAGACAAGTTCAGAATTTGTTATATCATGATATTTTTCTCCAATTCTAAAAATGAGTATTTTATTGAAGTAAATATTTTTCTTCAGTTTTATGTATATATCAAATTAAATGTAAAAGTATATTAAACATTATTAGTGATACTAAACCTTATTTGATAATAATTTGTTAGAGTAAGGTCAAAATTAATATTGTAATGGGAATAACTAACCATTATTGTTAACAATGAATAAATTCGTCCGTTCTTCACACAAGTGAGTATAAAAATATAAGACGCCAGGAAGTTGGATTTTGGTCCGAAACTAAAAATTTTCCGCAGCCGGGAGTTGAACCCGGAAGTTCTCATCATTGAAATCGCCTGGGTGCTACTGCGGATGGTGAAATTGTTGATTGCTTTTCTCGAAACTTATATTATTATTATCTTAAATTTTGGTTGATGTTTTGATAGACAAGTTCTAGAATTTGTTATATCATGATATTTTTCTCCAATTCTAAAAATGAGTATTTTATTGAAGTAAAATATTTTTCTTCAGTTTTATGTATATATCAAATTAAATGAAAAGTATATTAAACATTATTAGTGATACTAAACCTTATTTGATAATAATTTGTTAGAGTAAGGTCAAAATTAATATTGTAATGGGAATAACTAACCATTATTGTTAACAATGAATAAATTCATCCGTTCTTCACACAAGTGAGTATAAAAATATAAGACGCCAGGAAGTTGGATTTTGGTCCGAAACTAAAATATTTTCCGCAGCCGGGAGTTGAACCCGGAAGTTCTCATCATTGAAATCGCCTGGGTGCTACTGCGGATGGTGAAATTGTTGATTTCTTTTCTCGAAACTTATATTATTATTACTTAAATTTTGGTTGATGTTTTGATAGACAAGTTCCAGAATTTGTTATATCATGATATTTTTCTCAATTCTAAAAATGAGTATTTTATTGAAGTAAAATATTTTTCTTCAGTTTTATGTATATATCAAATTAAATGTAAAAGTATATTAAACATTATTAGTGATACTAAACCTTATTTGATAATAATTTGTTAGAGTAAGGTCAAAATTAATATTGTAATGGGAATAACTAACCATTATTGTTAACAATGAATAAATTCATCCGTTCTTCACACAAGTGAGTATAAAATTATAAGACGCCAGGAAGTTGGATTTTGGTCCGAAAGTAAAATATTTTCCGCAGCCGGGAGTTGAACCCGGAAGTTCTCATCATTGAAATCGCCTGGGTGCTACTGCGGATGGTGAAATTGTTGATTTCTTTTCTCGAAACTTATATTATTATTACCTTAAATTTTGGTTGTTGTTTTGATAGACAAGTTCTAGAATTTGTTATATCATGATATTTTTCTCCAATTCTAAAAATGAGTATTTTATTGAAGTTAAATATTTTTCTTCAGTTTTATGTCTATATCAAATTAAATGTAAAAGTATATTAAACATTATTAGTGATACTAAACCTTATTTGATAATAATTTGTTAGAGTAAGGTCAAAATTAATATTGTAATGGGAATAACTAACCATTATTGTTAACAATGAATAAATTCGTCCGTTCTTCACACAAGTGAGTATAAAATTATAAGACGCCAGGAAGTTGGATTTTGGTCCGAAAGTAAAAAATTTTCCGCAGCCGGGAGTTGAACCCGGAAGTTCTCATCATTGAAATCGCCTGGGTGCTACTGCGGATGGTGAAATTGCTGATTGCTTTTCTCGAAACTTATATTATTATTATCTTAAATTTTGGTTGATGTTTTGATAGACAAGTTCCAGAATTTGTTATATCATGATATTTTTCTCAATTCTAAAAATGAGTATTTTATTGAAGTAAAATATTTTTCTTCAGTTTTATGTATATATCAAATTAAATGTAAAAGTATATTAAACATTATTAGTGATACTAAACCTTATTTGATAATAATTTGTTAGAGTAAGGTCAAAATTAATATTGTAATGGGAATAACTAACCATTATTGTTAACAATGAATAAATTCGTCCGTTCTTCACACAAGTGAGTATAAAATTATAAGACGCCAGGAAGTTGGATTTTGGTCCGAAAGTAAAATATTTTCCGCAGCCGGGAGTTGAACCCGGAAGTTCTCATCATTGAAATCGCCTGGGTGCTACTGCGGATGGTGAAATTGCTGATTGCTTTTCTCGAAACTTATATTATTATTACCTTAAATTTTGGTTGATGTTTTGATAGACAAGTTCCAGATTTGTTATATCATGATATTTTTCTCAATTCTAAAAATGAGTATTTTATTGAAGTAAAATATTTTTCTTCAGTTTTATGTATATATCAAATTAAATGTAAAGTATATTAAACATTATTAGTGATACTAAACCTTATTTGATAATAATTTGTTAGAGTAAGGTCAAAATTAATATTGTAATGGGAATAACTAACCATTATTGTTAACAATGAATAAATTCATCCGTTCTTCACACAAGTGAGTATAAAATTATAAGACGCCAGGAAGTTGGATTTTGGTCCGAAAGTAAAATATTTTCCGCAGCCGGGAGTTGAACCCGGAAGTTCTCATCATTGAAATCGCCTGGGTGCTACTGCGGATGGTGAAATTGTTGATTTCTTTTCTCGAAACTTATATTATTATTACCTTAAATTTTGGTTGTTGTTTTGATAGACAAGTTCTAGAATTTGTTATATCATGATATTTTTCTCCAATTCTAAAAATGAGTATTTTATTGAAGTTAAATATTTTTCTTCAGTTTTATGTCTATATCAAATTAAATGTAAAAGTATATTAAACATTATTAGTGATACTAAACCTTATTTGATAATAATTTGTTAGAGTAAGGTCAAAATTAATATTGTAATGGGAATAACTAACCATTATTGTTAACAATGAATAAATTCGTCCGTTCTTCACACAAGTGAGTATAAAATTATAAGACGCAGGAAGTTGGATTTTGGTCCGAAAGTAAAAAATTTTCCGCAGCCGGGAGTTGAACCCGAAGTTCTCATCATTGAAATCGCCTGGGTGCTACTGCGGATGGTGAAATTGCTGATTGCTTTTCTCGAAACTTATATTATTATTATCTTAAATTTTGGTTGATGTTTTGATAGACAAGTTCCAGAATTTGTTATATCATGATATTTTTCTCAATTCTAAAAATGAGTATTTTATTGAAGTAAAATATTTTTCTTCAGTTTTATGTATATATCAAATTAAATGTAAAAGTATATTAAACATTATTAGTGATACTAAACCTTATTTGATAATAATTTGTTAGAGTAAGGTCAAAATTAATATTGTAATGGGAATAACTAACCATTATTGTTAACAATGAATAAATTCATCCGTTCTTCACACAAGTGAGTATAAAATTATAAGACGCCAGGAAGTTGGATTTTGGTCCGAAAGTAAAATATTTTCCGCAGCCGGGAGTTGAACCCGGAAGTTCTCATCATTGAAATCGCCTGGGTGCTACTGCGGATGGTGAAATTGTTGATTTCTTTTCTCGAAACTTATATTATTATTACCTTAAATTTTGGTTGTTGTTTTGATAGACAAGTTCTAGAATTTGTTATATCATGATATTTTTCTCCAATTCTAAAAATGAGTATTTTATTGAAGTTAAATATTTTTCTTCAGTTTTATGTCTATATCAAATTAAATGTAAAAGTATATTAAACATTATTAGTGATACTAAACCTTATTTGATAATAATTTGTTAGAGTAAGGTCAAAATTAATATTGTAATGGGAATAACTAACCATTATTGTTAACAATGAATAAATTCGTCCGTTCTTCACACAAGTGAGTATAAAATTATAAGACGCCAGGAAGTTGGATTTTGGTCCGAAAATAAAAAATTTTCCGCAGCCGGGAGTTGAACCCGGAAGTTCTCATCATTGAAATCGCCTGGGTGCTACTGCGGATGGTGAAATTGCTGATTGCTTTTCTCGAAACTTATATTATTATTATCTTAAATTTTGGTTGATGTTTTGATAGACAAGTTCCAGAATTTGTTATATCATGATATTTTTCTCAATTCTAAAAATGAGTATTTATTGAAGTAAAATATTTTTCTTCAGTTTTATGTATATATCAAATTAAATGTAAAAGTATATTAAACATTATTAGTGATACTAAACCTTATTTGATAATAATTTGTTAGAGTAAGGTCAAAATTATTATTGTAATGGGAATAACTAACCATTATTGTTAACAATGAATAAATTCGTCCGTTCTTCACACAAGTGAGTATAAAATTATAGACGCCAGGAAGTTGGATTTTGGTCCGAAAGTAAAATATTTTCCGCAGCCGGGAGTTGAACCCGGAAGTTCTCATCATTGAAATCGCCTGGGTGCTACTGCGGATGGTGAAATTGTTGATTTCTTTTCTCGAAACTTATATTATTATTACCTTAAATTTTGGTTGTTGTTTTGATAGACAAGTTCTAGAATTTGTTATATCATGATATTTTTCTCCAATTCTAAAAATGAGTATTTTATTGAAGTTAAATATTTTTCTTCAGTTTTATGTCTATATCAAATTAAATGTAAAAGTATATTAAACATTATTAGTGATACTAAACCTTATTTGATAATAATTTGTTAGAGTAAGGTCAAAATTAATATTGTAATGGGAATAACTAACCATTATTGTTAACAATGAATAAATTCATCCGTTCTTCACACAAGTGAGTATAAAATTATAAGACGCCAGGAAGTTGGATTTTGGTCCGAAAGTAAAATATTTTCCGCAGCCGGGAGTTGAACCCGAAGTTCTCATCATTGAAATCGCCTGGGTGCTACTGCGGATGGTGAAATTGTTGATTTCTTTTCTCGAAACTTATATTATTATTACCTTAAATTTTGGTTGTTGTTTTGATAGACAAGTTCTAGAATTTGTTATATCATGATATTTTTCTCCAATTCTAAAAATGAGTATTTTATTGAAGTTAAATATTTTTCTTCAGTTTTATGTCTATATCAAATTAAATGTAAAAGTATATTAAACATTATTAGTGATACTAAACCTTATTTGATAATAATTTGTTAGAGTAAGGTCAAAATTAATATTGTAATGGAATAACTAACCATTATTGTTAACAATGAATAAATTCTTCCGTTCTTCACACAAGTGAGTATAAAATTATAAGACGCCAGGAAGTTGGATTTTGGTCCGAAAGTAAAATATTTTCGCAGCCGGGAGTTGAACCCGAAGTTCTCATCATTGAAATCGCCTGGGTGCTACTGCGGATGGTAAAATTGTTGATTTCTTTTCTCGAAACTTATATTATTATTACCTTAAATTTTGGTTGTTGTTTTGATAGACAAGTCTAGAATTTGTTATATCATGATATTTTTCTCCAATTCTAAAAATGAGTATTTTATTGAAGTTAAATATTTTTCTTCAGTTTTATGTCTATATCAAATTAATGTAAAAGTATATTAAACATTGTTAGTGATACTAAACCTTATTTGTAATAATTGTTAGAGTAAGGTCAAAATTAATATTGTAATGGGAATAACTAACCATTATTGTTAACAATGAATAAATTCGTCCGTTCTTCACACAAGTGAGTATAAAATATACGACGCCAGGAAGATGGATTTTGATCCAAAACTAAAAAATTTTCTGCAGCCGAGAGTTGACCCCGGAAGTTCTAATCATTGAAATCGCCTGGGTGCTACTGCGGATGGTGAAATTGCTAATTGCTTTTCTCGAAACTTATATTATTATTATCTTAAATTTTGGTTGATGTTTTGATAGACAAGTTCCAGAATTTGTTATATCATGATATTTTTCTCAATTTCTAAAAATGAGTATTTTATTGAAGTAAAATATTTTTCTTCAGTTTTATGTATATATCAAATTAAATGTAAAAGTATATTAAACATTATTAGTGATACTAAACCTTATTTGATAATAATTTGTTAGAGTAAGGTCAAATTTAATATTGTAATGGGAAAACTAACCATTATTGTTAACAATGAATAAATTTGTCCGTTCTTCACACAAGTGAGTATAAAAATATAAGACGCCAGGAAGTTGGATTTTGGTCCGAAACTAAAAAATTTTCCGCAGCCGGGAGTTTCTCGTCATAGAAATCGCCTGGGTGCTGCTGCGGATGGTGAAATTGCTGATTGCTTTTCTCGAAACTTATATTATTATTATCTTAAATTTTGGTTGATGTTTTGATAGACAAGTTCCAGAATTTGTTATATCATGATATTTTTCTCAATTTCTAAAAATGAGTATTTTATTGAAGTAAAATATTTTTCTTCAGTTTTATGTATATATCAAATTAAATGTAAAAGTATATTAAACATTATTAGTGATACTAAACCTTATTTGATAATAATTTGTTAGAGTAAGGTCAAATTAATATTGTAATGGGAAGAACTAACCATTATTGTTAACAATGAATAAATTTGTCCGTTCTTCACACAAGTGAGTATAAAAATATAAGACGCCAGGAAGTTGGATTTTGGTCCGAAACTAAAAAATTTTCCGCAGCCGGGAGTTTCTCGTCATAGAAATCGCCTGGGTGCTGCTGCGGATTGTGAAATTGCTGATTGCTTTTCTCGAAACTTATATTATTATTATCTTAAATTTTGGTTGATGTTTTGATAGACAAGTTCCAGTATTTGTTATATCATGATATTTTTCTTCAAATCTAAAAATGAGTATTTTATTGAAGTAAAATATTTTTCTTCAGTTTTATGTATATATCAAATTAAATGAAAAGTATATTAAACATTATTAGCGATACTAAACCTTATTAGATAATAATTTGTTATAGTAAGGTCAAAATTAATATTGTAATGGGAATAACTAACCATTATTGTTAACAGTGAATAAATTCATCCGTTCTTCACACAAGTGAGTATAAAAATATAAGACGCCAGGAAGTTGGATTTTGGTCCGAAACTAAAAAATTTTCCGCAGCAAGGAGTAAGTTTTAATGATTGAAATCGCCTGGGTGCTACTGCGGACGGTGAAATTGCTGATTGCTTTTCTTGAAACTTATATTATTATTATCTTAAATTCTGGTTGATGTTTTGATAGACAAGTTCCAGAATTTGTTATATTATGATATTTTTCTCAATTTCTAAAAATGAGTATTTTATTGAAGTAAAATATTTTTCTTCAGTTTTATGTATATATCAAATTAATTGTAAAAGTATATTAAACTTTATTAGTGATACTAAACTTATTTGATAATAATTTGTTAGAGTAAGGTCAAAATTAATATTGTAATGGGAACAACTAACCATTATTGTTAACAATGATTAAATTCGTCCGTTCTTCACACAAGTGAGTATAAAAATATAAGACGCCAGGAAGTTGGATTTTGGTCCGAAACTAAAAAATTTTCCGCAGCCGGGAGTTGAACCTGGAAGTTCTCATCATTGAAATCGCCTGGGTGCTACTGCGGATGGTGAAATTGCTGATTGCTTTTCTCGAAACTTATATTATTATTATCTTAAATTTTGGTTGATGTTTTGATAGACAAGTTCCAGTATTTGTTATATCATGATATTTTTCTTCAAATCTAAAAATGAGTATTTTATTGAAGTAAAATATTTTTCTTCAGTTTCATGTATATATCAAATTAAATGAAAAGTATATTAAACATTATTAGCGATACTAAACCTTATTAGATAATAATTTGTTATAGTAAGGTCAAAATTAATATTGTAATGGGAATAACTAACCATTATTGTTAACAATGAATAAATTCATTCATTCTTCACACAACTGAGTATAAAAATATATGAGGCCAAAAAGTTGGATTTTGGTGCGAAACTAAAATACTTTCCGCAGCCGGGAGTTGAACCCAGAAGTTCTCATCATTGAAATCGCCTGGGTGCTACTGCAGATGGTGAAATTGTTGATTTCTTTTCTCGAAACTTATGTTATTAATATCTTAAATTTTGGTTGATGTTTTGATAGACAAGTTCCAGTATTTGTTATATCATGATTTTTTTCTTCAATTCTAAAAATGAGTATTTTATTGAAGTAAAATATTTTTCATCAGTTTTAGGTATATATCAAATTAAATGAAAAGTATATTAAACATTATTAGCGATATTAAACCTTATTAGATAATAATTTGATATAGTAAGGTCAAAATTAATATTGTAATGGGAATAACTAACCATTATTGTTAACAATGAATAAATTCGTCCGTTTTTCACACAAGTGAGTATAAAAATATAAGACGCCAGGAAGTTGGATTTTGGTCCGAAACTAAAAAATTTTCCGCAGCCGGGAGTTGAACCCGGAAGTTCTCATCATTGAAATCGCCTGGGGGCTACTGCGGATGGTGAAATTGCGGATTGCTTTTCTTGAAACTTATATTATTATTATCTTAAATTTTGGTTGATGTTTTGATAGACAAGTTCCAGTATTTGTTATATCATGATATTTTTCTTCAATTCTAAAAATGAGTATTTTATTGAAGTTAAATATTTTTCTTCAGTTTTATGTCTATATCAAATTATATGTAAAAGTATATTAAACATTATTAGTGATACTAAACCTTATTTGATAATAAATTGTTAGAGTAAGGTCAAAATTAATATTGTAATGGGAATAACTAATCATTATTGTTAACAATGAATAAATTCGTCCGTTCTTCACACAAGTGAGTATAAAGATATAAGACGCCAGGAAGATGGATTTTGGTCCGAAACTAAAAAATTTTCCGCAGCCGGGAGTTTCTCGTCATAGAAATCGCCTGGGTGCTGCTGCGGATGGTGAAATTGCTGATTGCTTTTCTCGAAACTTATATTATTATTATCTTAAATTTTGGTTGATGTTTTGATAGACAAGTTCCAGTATTTGTTATATCATGATATTTTTCTTCAAATCTAAAAATGAGTATTTTATTGAAGTAAAATATTTTTCTTCAGTTTTATGTATATATCAAATTAAATGAAAAGTATATTAAACATTATTAGCGATACTAAACCTTATTAGATAATAATTTGTTATAGTAAGGTCAAAATTAATATTGTAATGGGAATAACTAACCATTATTGTTAACAGTGAATAAATTCGTCCGTTCTTCACACAAGTGAGTATAAAAATATAAGACGCCAGGAAGTTGGATTTTGGTCCGAAACTAAAAAATTTTCCGCAGCAAGGAGTAAGTTTTAATCATTGAAATCGCCTGGGTGCTACTGCGGACCGTGAAATTGCTGATTGCTTTTCTTGAAACTTATATTATTATTATCTTAAATTCTGGTTGATGTTTTGATAGACAAGTTCCAGAATTTGTTATATTATGATATTTTTCTCAATTTCTAAAAATGAGTATTTTATTGAAGTAAAATATTTTTCTTCAGTTTTATGTATATATCAAATTAATTGTAAAAGTATATTAAACTTTATTAGTGATACTAAACGTTATTTGATAATAATTTGTTAGAGTAAGGTCAAAATTAATATTGTAATGGGAACAACTAACCATTATTGTTAACAATGAATAAATTCGTCCGTTCTTCACACAAGTGAGTATAAAAATATAAGACGCCAGGAAGTTGGATTTTGGTCCGAAACTAAAAAATTTTCCGCAGCCGGGAGTTGAACCTGGAAGTTCTCATCATTGAAATCGCCTGGGTGCTACTGCGGATGGTGAAATTGCTGATTGCTTTTCTCGAAACTTATATTATTATTATCTTAAATTTTGGTTGATGTTTTGATAGACAAGTTCCAGTATTTGTTATATCATGATATTTTTCTTCAAATCTAAAAATGAGTATTTTATTGAAGTAAAATATTTTTCTTCAGTTTCATGTATATATCAAATTAAATGAAAAGTATATTAAACATTATTAGCGATACTAAACCTTATTAGATAATAATTTGTTATAGTAAGGTCATAATTAATATTGTAATGGGAATAACTAACCATTATTGTTAACAATGAATAAATTCATTCATTCTTCACACAACTGAGTATAAAAATATATGACGCCAAAAAGTTGGATTTTGGTGCGAAACTAAAATACTTTCCGCAGCCGGGAGTTGAACCCGGAAGTTCTCATCATTGAAATCGTCTGGGTGCTACTGCAGATGGTGAAATTGTTGATTTCTTTTCTCGAAACTTATGTTATTAATATCTTAAATTTTGGTTGATGTTTTGATAGACAAGTTCCAGTATTTGTTATATCATGATATTTTTCTTCAATTCTAAAAATGAGTATTTTATTGAAGTAAAATATTTTTCTTCAGTTTTATGTATATATCAAATTAAATGAAAAGTATATTAAACATTATTAGCGAAACTAAACCTTATTAGATAATAATTTGTTATAGTAAGGTCAAAATTAATATTGTAATGGGAATAACTAACCATTATTGTTAACAATGAATAAATTCGTTCATTCTTCACACAACTGAGTATAAAAATATATGACGCCAAAAAGCTGGATTTAGGTGCGAAACTAAAATATTTTCCGCAGCCGGGAGTTGAACCCGGAAGTTCTCATCATTGAAATCGCCTGGGTGCTACTACGGATGGTGAAATTGTTGATTTCTTTTCCCGAAACTTATATTATTATTATCTTAAATTTTGGTTGTTGTTTTGATAGACAAGTTCCAGAATTTGTTATATCTTGATATTTTTTGTCCAATTCTACAAATGAGTATTTTATTGAAGTTAAATATTTTTTTTTAGTTTTATGTCTATATCAAATTAAATGTAAAAGTATATTAAATATTATTAGTGATACTAAACCTTATTTGATAATAATTTGTTAGAGTAAGGTCAAAATTAATATTGTAATGGGAATAACTAACCATTATTGTTAACAATGAATAAATTCGTCCGTTCTTCACACAAGTGAGTATTAAAATATAAGACGCCAGGAAGTTGGATTTTGGTCCGAAACAAAAAAAGTTTTCCACAGCCGGGAGTTGAACCTGAAAGTTCTCATCATTGAAATCGCCTGGGTGCTATTGCGGATGGTGAAATTGCTAATTGCTTTTCTCGAAACTTATATTATTATTATCTTAAAATTTGGTTGATGTTTTGATATACAAGTTCCAGAATTTGTTATATCATGATATTTTTCACAATTTCTAAAAATGAGTATTTTATTGAAGTAAAATATTTTTCTTCAGTTTTATGTATATATCAAATTAAATGTAAAAGTATATTAAACATTATTAGTGAACTAAACCTTATTTGATAATAATTTGTTAGAGTAACGTCAAAATTAATATTGTAATGGGAATAACTAACCATTATTGTTAACAATGAATAAATTCGTCCGTTCTTCACACAAGTGAGTATAAAAATATAAGACGCCAGGAAGTTGCATTTTGGTCTGAAACTAAAAAATTTTCCGGAGCCGGGAGTTGAACCCGGAAGTTCTCATCATTGAAATTGCCTGGGTGCTACTGCGGATGGTGAAATTGCTGATTGCTTTTCTCGAAACGTATATTATTATTATCTTAAATTTTGGTTGATGTTTTGATAGACAAGTTCCAGTATTTGTTATATCATGATATTTTTCTTCAATTCTAAAAATGAGTATTTTATTGAAGTAAAATGCTTTTCTTCAGTTTTATGTATATATCAAATTAAATGAAAAGTATATTAAACATTATTAGCGATACTAAACCTTATTAGATAATAATTTGTTACAGTAAGGTCAAAATTAATATTGTAATGGGAATAATTAACCATTATTGTTAACAATTAATAAATTCGTTCATTCTTCACACAACTCAGTATAAAAATATATGACGCCAAAAAGTTGGATTTTGGTGCGAAACTAAAATATTTTCCGCAGTCGGGAGTTGAACCCGGAAGTTCTCATCATTGAAATCGCCTGGGTGCTACTGCGGATGGTAAAATTGTTGATTTCTTTTCTCGAAACTTATATTATTATTATCTTAAATTTTGGTTGTTGTTTTGATAGACAAGTTCCAGAATTTGTTATATCATGATATTTTTCTCCAATTCTAAAAATGAGTATTTTATTGAAGTTAAATATTTTTCTTCAGTTTTATGTCTATATCAAATTAAATGTAAAAGTATATTAAACATTATTAGTGATACTAAACCTTATTTGATAATAATTTGTTAGTGTAACACCCTAACTACCAAAGCTCACGCTTCCGGCTGCGCTACTCTGATAGCTCGGACATTACGACGACTCTTATACTATTTATTACTAAAATATGAGCCTGTTTGAAACTTTAAACCGCAAACACCATTCCCAAAAATACTTTCGTCCGATAACGTACATCCAAAGAAACCATACAACTTACAAAAACTCATAAAGAGTACATCCATATATATACATACATATACAAATAATATTACAGACATTAACCAATACAATTCCTATCCCTCTTATAGAATATATCAAGATAAAGGCGAGGGTACAAAAATAATAATCTAAAGCAATACAGAGTATCTCAACAACAACTAAATAAACTCTTCATAACTTCTGCGCCCAAATCCTGAAAGGGGAAAAATTGTAAGGGGTGAGAACATCATCCTCGAAAGGGTTCTCAGTAGAGGGTTTTTAGGAATTACTGTAATAGGATACATGAAGATAACCGCACCAGTGATTAATAACCGTCCTATGCCTCTTTTCAAAAACAACAGTTTACAAATAAAGTAAAGTCAGAAATCTTTTCTGAAAGAGGAACCGTTCAATTTTCAAAACATCAAAACATTTCAAAAAGGTTTATCTATACTGAACCAAAGTAACCTTTCATATCTTATTCCAAACCAGAACCACAAAAACCGAAATCAACCATCGGTCCATCTCATTCAACCACGGCCCTAGGCCCAAACAATCCAACCACAACCAATCATCACAGTCCAACAGAGTTCCAGGTGCAAATACAAGTAGGAAGATGCAAACACAAACAAACAGTTATTGCAAGTAGAACAATTAGCAATTAATCACATAGGCAAACCAAGTACAATATGCATACCCAAACAATGACACATAGATGCATATGATGCATGCCTGTCCCTAGTGGCTGATGATATCATCTGTCGGTTACCAAGCCAACCCGACGTGTCCGGTAGCTAACCCGGACACAGTCTCTCTGTTGCGCATTATTATCATTAGAGGGTATTTGCGCCCTGTCGCCATTAGAGGGTATCTGCGCCCTGTCGCCATTAGAGGGTATCTGCGCCCTGTCGCCATTAGAGGGTATCGGTGCCCTGTCACCCTTACAACAGAGAGAAAACACAAGCATACTCGCTTACAACTTTCATCTCAGCCATTCGGCTTAATTCCACAAATCATTCAATTGCATACATGCATTTATATTCAATCATGGATCACCATCCATCTCAGCCATCCGGCTCACGGTTCAATTCAGAACCAACCAATTTATCAATAAATACAGCCCTTCGGCTTAAATTCATAATTCATAGCCAGCCATACGGCTTATAACTCATTCGGCAATCAGCCATAAGTCAATATCACGCGCAGCCATTCCGGCTCACGGTTCAATCCAGAACCAGCCAATATTCATAATCATACACAACCATTCTGGCCCATAACAAAAACAGTACTTCCATCATTCAACATCATCAAATTCATAAAACCGGCATTTAAGCCATAACTCACTTTTCTCAAGCCATTTCACTTTGAAATCAAATTTTTAACTCTTTTCAGCCTTGGCTTTAAAGATCTCATTTCTCAAATCATCTCAGGCTCATAAGCCAATTTTACTCAAAGTGATTTCTCTTTTAAAACAAAGCCACTCTCGGCATTCTCTTTCCAAAACTTCCAAAACCATGGCAAGTTAAGGATTTATTTCAAAGTATTCAAAACCACCCATCCAACAATGGGATTTTATGACAAAAGTTTCTCGGCAGAGTCCCAAGTCTTTAGGGAAGGCCAACTTACATCAATTCCTTAAAATTCATTGAAACTCTTAAAATCAGAATTTCTCGGTTCAAGTAAATAAAACTGAATTTATTATGAAACCGAACCATACAAAATCACAAGTTCTAACACGGTCCAAAAATCAACTCATTTGAAACGGAACCGGTTCATTTGAATCAAACCGCTTTCAGATTTCTTTTTGGAACCCATTTTTCCAACTCTTCCAAAATGCCTCAAACTTGATTACTCAATCAAAAGTCTAGGTTCCTTTAAAGATCACTAAAAACTCCTTTTTATATTGAAATCAATGCTAGAGCATCGTTCTTTCCTTTAGTGATTCAAATGGTAAAAATAGTTCATTTCTAAATAAGCCGAATTCAAAGTATAAGGTTCATTAAATAAATTAAGCTTGAAAACATAAATATTCTCTTAATAAGTCAAATAATACAATTTCTCAAATCCAACCCTTTTTAAATAACTTTTCAAACAAGGTTAGGATTTTGTAGAAATTTCGACAGCACCTCCCCTAAAACTTGGACTTTTGCCACCCGGTTCGGGTCCCTGCTAAACCGTTTCTCATTCCTTTTCAACAGCTCAAAACCAGAAATCAATTCAAAAGCAAGCTAAATCCAACAGTCGCCTCAGTGGCATATCTCAAGGAAATCATTTCAAAAATCAACTCGATATCAACCGTTTTAACTCATTTCCAAAGCCTTAAAGAAACAGCTCAATAACAAATCATTTGTCCAAAACCAAGTCAATTAAAGTAAACCAGGCTGAATTTAAAAGTGCGTTCTACTTTCCACATTACCCAGAAAATCAACTCAACTCAAATCAATTCACAACGGATTAAACCAGATTTCAAAGCTTTAAAAGAATCAACTTCAAAAGCATCTCGTTTCACAAAACCACGCAACAATCCATTCATCAAAACCAAATAATAATCCGTTCAACATATAATTACATTCATCCAGGATAATCAACATCACATAAGGATTATACAATCACCAAATACATTATCTCACATCAGTATCCATATGTAATAATTCCAATACATAAAACATAGTTTTTGGAAAGCGCCCCTACCTCAAAACGCAATTCCATAACCCAAACGCGTCACAGAGTCCTTTCCGCCTCAACCCGAAATCAACAACAACTGCAACCTCAGCTTCAAGCCACATTCGCAATAACCATAGCAACACTAATCGCAACATACAATAATCAGAACTCGACCCCACGCTATTAGAATTCATATTCATCAACTATACACAACAAAATACTAACACGAGGCTTTTCGAAACATAATCTCTTACCGGAATAACAACACAAAGCAGCTGCGATTTTGAACCGGCCCCCGGCAACAGCTCTGGTGGCGGCCAGAAGCTCCGGTGGATCAACTATAAAAATCGCGCAGCATCAAAACCTCCTCAAGATCCAAAATGACCAAAACCGCAAATTAAAACCCTTACCGGCATACTTCTCCAGCAACGGCGGCAGGAGCGGCGGCTTGAATGGCATCCAGGAGCTGGCAGCAGCGGCAATAGCTCCGTGCCTGCTCTTCTGATCGCTTCTCCTCTCCCTCAGATCAGACCGGTGGCAGAACCCCAGCAGCTGCAGCTCCGGAAGATGAGCAACAGCAGCGATACTGCAGCAAGGAGCACAGCGGCGGCTTGTCTGGGCACGGCGGTTCCAATGGAGTCAGGACAAAACCAGAGCAACACTAACTCCACAGCGGCAGTGGCGCCTGGTCAGAATCCAAAACCCAGGAGCAGAGACAGAAAGGCATCTCCTTTCTCTGATTCACGCGGCGCTGTTCTTCGTGGTGCTCAATCGGCGATGGCATGAGCTCCGACGGCAGTGGACTCTGGAGAGGTCAACGGCGGCGAGGCAAGGCGCGGTGGTGACGCAGCAGAGGCACGCGACGGTGACAGGCGGCAATGGCCTCCCCTGTTGCGCTCCCCCGCCCTCGGTCCCCTGTTCCTGCCCGATCTCCTTCTCTCTCTCTCTTCGTGATCGCCCTCGGTGGCACAAGTGGCGGCAACAAAACCCTTGTGGTGGTGGCGGCGGTTCAGCAGGGACGAGCTTCTCCGGCTGGTGTGCAGCAGCGCCGTTGGGGAACACAGAAACAGCGGCGGTGCCAAGTCCTTCTCCCGCCGCAGTTCCCTGTCTCCCTCTCCACTGATCGCTTCCCTTGCTTATCCCCCTTCCCCTTTGTTTGTTTTTCGTTCTTCCTTTCCCTGTTGTCTCTGCGGGTGTGTGTGTGTGTCAAGGGTAGAGGGGCAGCAGCTGCTGCTGCTGAGTGTGGGTGAAGGAACCGGGTCGGGTAACGGGTCATTGGGTTAGGGTTTCATTTTTGAAAATTAGGGTTAAGGGCATTATGGTAATTTCACATAAAATTGGAAATAATATAGTAATTGAAAACCAAAATTAAATCCAACACTACTTGTACATAGAAAATACTATTTGCTCATCAATTTCACAAATTATTTTCAATAAAATGCCCAAATCCAAAAATTAGAAATAATATACTTAATTTATCCATTTTTCCAAAATAGCAGTAATAATATTTAAAATATTACTTATCTAATCCAAATCTTATAAAATCCTTATTATTTCATAACTACCAACTTTATAAATTTGAATATAGAAAATAATCCAATAATTATAAAATTGGATAATAATCATAACTCGTCTCAAATTTAATAAATCAAAACTTGCCTTAATTATCTTTAATAAAATAATTTCTGAAATTAAGGCTATAAATAACTATATGATTTGAGACTTACTCATAAAAATACTTTTCAATGGTTTTGGGTCTTACATTCTACCCACCTTATAAAAATTTTCACCCTCGAAAATTGATACAAAACGAAAGAAATCTCATAACAGTTCACTCTTGAACACATTTAAGGAAGAAGCAAAAATATCTCAAAATATAATCATATATACGATTTTCAAATACTTTAATTGTCATAAGCATAAGGATGTAAAGGTAGGAGTGTGATTGCAAAGCAAACGTTTCAAGGTAGGCTCAATGCAAAAGATAACATGGGTCAATCATGTGATAGAAGGGCAAGGCATCAAAGGCTATTAAACAAGATGGAGTTAAAACAACGTGTTTAACCTCCGCACACTAATCTCATATCAACCTCAAAGTTTCAACTTTCCAATTCCATCAAGCACTTTACAAACCCCAAATTCAATCACAAGCCTGGCAACCACAAACCCGTTCGCAAGGATCAAAACACCCACCACTCGTAACGCTGCACACCTACCGTTTCCACTTCCGTATATACGTATCACGTCTTAAAGAACTAACGTATCGCGCTACTACGTCTACAAGTCGCACGTGATATTAAAACAATTCTCGAGTCTACTCAGAAGGATACAAGATCATAGAAAGGAGAGTCAAATGTCAAGGGTAGTACTCATAGATTTGGGAGAATGTATCCAATCCCGGTAAACAAAGACACTCAAGCAATGAAGTTTGCTAGACTCAATTCAATTGACAACTTCAAGATAACCCTTGGATCAAGGAAATTCAGTAGGATCAATAGGAAGGAGAATTAGCGCATTAGTTTGAAACAATTTCAAGATGAGTCGAAGAAGTAAGAGGTTATAGAAAAGAATATCTCAGACCCAAGACAAAGCTCACAGAACTCAAGAGCACGATTAGAAATACTCCCGAATACATTGTTCATAAAAGAATCGAAAATTTGAAGAAAAAATCACTTCGCAGTTTAGAAGAAAGTCAAGTAATAAACATTCTTCAAGAGAGCGACAAAAGCATAAATGTGGCTTTGCTGTAATACAACTTCATGTTTAAACAGATCATGTAGAATTTTAAAAGCAAATGTACACAGATTTAGCTCAGAGCAAAAATATTTCCTCAACTATTTTAGAAAGATAGTTAGGTGCACAACTTAACCAAAAGCAGTTCATAGAACTCGGAAGAAGAATCAAATGCTTGTTCAAAAATTTCCAAAGTCCATATTCAAACAAGCGTGTATAACATTCATAGCAAGGACGAAAGAGGAAGTTAAATCCTCTTTAGAAAAGAAATTCTGAGGTAAAAATTTGCTTACAATTGGTAAGGAAACAAGTGGTGCGTTACAAACGAACATGTTTTCCATTAAACAAGGAAACTTTTCAAAACCTCATTTAAAATAGCGCATGTCAACTCTAAAACAATTTTGTCAAAAATTGAACAATGGTTTCAATCTCAATCAAGCAACAGAAAACAAATTCCGTTTGAAACTTTTTACAAGAGAATTCAGAACTTCTTTAAAAGGTTCAAAACAAGGCGCCAAAAGTGTTCTTGAAATCGCCATCTCAGAAGGATGTTCAAGAAAATTAGGTTGTACTTAAAAAGAGTCAGGCCATGCAAGAGAGGGTTTTAAATCAAGGTAGTTCAAACAAGATTCACTAGGCATGAGTCATCAAACAAGCTTTCAATTGATCCAAAAGAATACAAAAGTTATAAGGAAAAGACAACTCAATCATCAGCAATTTCTCAAAATTAAATCTTTGACTAAAAACTCTTGTAGAGACAATGAGGGAATAAACAATGCACAAAATTGAAACAAATCAAGTTGACTCATATAAGGATAAGATTCACAAGAAAATAAAAACCAAGATCAATGGCACAAACCATATAGCATGCTAAATCAAACTCAATTCAAAATAAGTTAAGTGAAGCTCATCAAATGAAACTCAACTGGGATAAAAGTGGAAAATCCTTTCTTTTCAAAATTTTGAAAAATATTCAAATACCTAATCAAATGAAAATGTGCATTGAAACTATAGTAAAATTACTAGAAAGCCAAATTGTAATTTTAAAGTAAATGCAGTTCCGTAAACCAGTAAAAGTACAGGCGAGGTATTAGAAATAAATAGTTGTTAAACTGTATAAATAATTTCAAAGTATCATATATAGAAAAGCATATATCTAATCAACGGCAATTTATAAAATCTCAAAATTGGCTATGATCACTGTCAAGTAAGAGAAAAATTGAATCAACAATTTCTCAAAGAATGAAATCAAAACCCGGAGTTAAAAGTCACAGCACATCAAGACAAGTTCAAAGCTATATCAAGTAATATTGGAATCAGGAAGGACTCAAACAGAGAAGGACAGATGCAACAAGGATTCCAAACAAGCATATGCAATTGAGATCAAACAAGAATGCATATGAATAGAGAAATAGAGTGGAAACATCAAATTACTTTTCGAAAGGAGTCGCAAACAAGAACTTCAAATTAGGATATGAAGGAACAGGTCGACTCGAATAGAATTTCAAGACACACAACTGAATAGCCTCGAGAAATAGTTTCTAACGTTCCCAAAACCCGCGATTCGCTTTACTCAAAACTCGAATTTCATCTATGATAACCCATCAGTACTTTCATATACATAATTCACAAGTATTAAGCCGGCCAAACCTAATACCAAGAATTATGCAATGCAAGACTAACAGCGTTAATCAATAGATCGTCATGTGCATAAAGCTCTAATTCTCGTCATTCGACAAGACCTAATACATGACAAACACTCAGAGTATGCAATGAAGCATAGTCAGTCCATTCCTCAGGCTCTACAGGAAGAACTGCTCTGATACCATAATGTAACACCCTAACTACCAAAGCTCACGCTTCCGGCTGCGCTACTCTGATAGCTCGGACATTACGACGACTCTTATACTATTTATTACTAAAATATGAGCCTGTTTGAAACTTTAAACCGCAAACACCATTCCCAAAAATACTTTCGTCCGATAACGTACATCCAAAGAAACCATACAACTTACAAAAACTCATAAAGAGTACATCCATATATATACATACATATACAAATAATATTACAGACATTAACCAATACAATTCCTATCCCTCTTATAGAATATATCAAGATAAAGGCGAGGGTACAAAAATAATAATCTAAAGCAATACAGAGTATCTCAACAACAACTAAATAAACTCTTCATAACTTCTGCGCCCAAATCCTGAAAGGGGAAAAATTGTAAGGGGTGAGAACATCATCCTCGAAAGGGTTCTCAGTAGAGGGTTTTTAGGAATTACTGTAATAGGATACATGAAGATAACCGCACCAGTGATTAATAACTGTCCTATGCCTCTTTTCAAAAACAACAGTTTACAAATAAAGTAAAGTCAGAAATCTTTTCTGAAAGAGAAACCGTTCAATTTTCAAAACATCAAAACATTTCAAAAAGGTTTATCTATACTGAACCAAAATAACCTTTCATATCTTATTCCAAACCAGAACCACAAAACCGAAATCAACCATCGGTCCATCTCATTCAACCACGGCCCTAGGCCCAAACAATCCAACCACAACCAATCATCACAGTCCAACAGAGTTCCAGGTGCAAATACAAGTAGGAAGATGCAAACACAAACAAACAGTTATTGCAAGTAGAACAATTAGCAATTAATCACATAGGCAAACCAAGTACAATATGCATACCCAAACAATGACACATAGATGCATATGATGCATGCCTGTCCCTAGTGGCTGATGATATCATCTGTCGGTTACCAAGCCAACCCGACGTGTCCGGTAGCTAACCCGGACACAGTCTCTCTGTTGCGCATTATTATCATTAGAGGGTATTTGCGCCCTGTCGCCATTAGAGGGTATCTGCGCCCTGTCGCCATTAGAGGGTATCTGCGCCCTGTCGCCATTAGAGGGTATCGGTGCCCTGTCACCCTTACAACAGAGAGAAAACACAAGCATACTCGCTTACAACTTTCATCTCAGCCATTCGGCTTAATTCCACAAATCATTCAATTGCATACATGCATTTATATTCAATCATGGATCACCATCCATCTCAGCCATCCGGCTCACGGTTCAATTCAGAACCAACCAATTTATCAATAAATACAGCCCTTCGGCTTAAATTCATAATTCATAGCCAGCCATACGGCTTATAACTCATTCGGCAATCAGCCATAAGTCAATATCACGCGCAGCCATTCCGGCTCACGGTTCAATCCAGAACCAGCCAATATTCATAATCATACACAACCATTCTGGCCCATAACAAAAACAGTACTTCCATCATTCAACATCATCAAATTCATAAAACCGGCATTTAAGCCATAACTCACTTTTCTCAAGCCATTTCACTTTGAAATCAAATTTTTAACTCTTTTCAGCCTTGGCTTTAAAGATCTCATTTCTCAAATCATCTCAGGCTCATAAGCCAATTTTACTCAAAGTGATTTCTCTTTTAAAACAAAGCCACTCTCGGCATTCTCTTTCCAAAACTTCCAAAACCATGGCAAGTTAAGGATTTATTTCAAAGTATTCAAAACCACCCATCCAACAATGGGATTTTATGACAAAAGTTTCTCGGCAGAGTCCCAAGTCTTTAGGGAAGGCCAACTTACATCAATTCCTTAAAATTCATTGAAACTCTTAAAATCAGAATTTCTCGGTTCAAGTAAATAAAACTGAATTTATTATGAAACCGAACCATACAAAATCACAAGTTCCAACACGGTCCAAAAATCAACTCATTTGAAACGGAACCGGTTCATTTGAATCAAACCGCTTTCAGATTTCTTTTTGGAACCCATTTTTCCAACTCTTCCAAAATGCCTCAAACTTGATTACTCAATCAAAAGTCTAGGTTCCTTTAAAGATCACTAAAAACTCCTTTTTATATTGAAATCAATGCTAGAGCATCATTCTTTCCTTTAGTGATTCAAATGGTAAAAATAGTTCATTTCTAAATAAGCCGAATTCAAAGTATAAGGTTCATTAAATAAATTAAGCTTGAAAACATAAATATTCTCTTAATAAGTCAAATAATACAATTTCTCAAATCCAACCCTTTTTAAATAACTTTTCAAACAAGGTTAGGATTTTGTAGAAATTTCGACAGCACCTCCCCTAAAACTTGGACTTTTGCCACCCGGTTCGGGTCCCTGCTAAACCGTTTCTCATTCCTTTTCAACAGCTCAAAACCAGAAATCAATTCAAAAGCAAGCTAAATCCAACAGTCGCCTCAGTGGCATATCTCAAGGAAATCATTTCAAAATCAACTCGATATCAACCGTTTTAACTCATTTCCAAAGCCTTAAAGAAACAGCTCAATAACAAATCATTTGTCCAAAACCAAGTCAATTAAAGTAAACCAGGCTGAATTTAAAAGTTCATTCGACTTTTCACATCATTAAAATAATTGGCTCAAATCAAATCAATCCTCAACGGATTAAACTCAGATTCAAATCTTTAAAGAATCAACTTCAAACATTACATTTCACAAGCCACACAACAAATTCAGCCAAACTAACATCCATAATCGTTCGAGTCAATCAAATAATACATAAGGCAGATACAATCACTAAATACACAATATCTCACATCAGTATCCATATGTAATAATTCCAATACACAAAACATAGTTTTTTGGAAAGCGCCCCTACCTCAAAACGCAAAATTCCATAACCCAAACGTATCATCAAGTCCTTTCCGCCTCAACTCAAAATCAAAGGCAGCTTCAAAGCACAGCCCCACACATTTTCGCAGCAGCATAAACAACTCTAAATTACAACAAGCAACCTCAGTTACTAACTCTAGGAACATTAATACCATAAAGGCTTTAATACACGTACGGGACACTAACGTAGGGCTTTCGAAACATAATTCCTTACCGGAATAACAACACGAAGCAGCTGCGGATTCGAACCGGCCCCGGCACAGCTCCGGCGGCGGCCAGAAGCTCCGGTGGATCAACTATAAAAACCACACAGCATCAAACCTTCTCGAAATTCCAAAAGAACTGAAATCAAACTTAAAACGCTTACCGGCAAAATTTTCCGGCGACAACAGCAAGGTCTCAAGCGGCAAAAACTCTGCCTGGAGCTTCAGCGGTGATCCCGAAAGTCACAGAGTCGTCCCCGGTGATCAGAATCACAGCGGTGGTTTCTGGTGGAGGTAACTCGCGATGAAATCCAAATGACACAGGCTCCAGTAACGGTTTCCCGGCGGTTGAGGCTCGGCCAGAAGCTCCGGCGACCGTGGCGGCAGCTCCGACGGAGACGGTAGTGAGAGACAGAACTGGCGAGCTCTCCTCTTCCAGCAGCGGCGCTGCGGCAAGGAGCACAACGGCGGCGTGTGAATCGGCGACGGCAGAAACGTGACGGATCTCCCTCACGGCGCGTCTCCCCCTCGCGCGACTAGCAACGGCGCAGGCTAGAGATGACGGCGCGGCGAACAGTGGCGGCGGCGGTGCCAGGCTCTCCTCCGGCGACGCCCTTCCCTCACTGCGCTCTCGGATCAAACTCCCTCTTCTGTCAACGGCGGCGGCGACGAAGGAACGCGATGGCGTGAAGAACGGCACAGGGAGGATGCAACGGGTGGCTAGGGAACGCAGCTCGTTGTGGGGTGCGGTGAGGACGATTGGCGGCGCGGCGACACGACGCGGTGAGGGCAACGCGACTGCACGGCGTGAAACGCGACCCTCTTCACTTCCGATTCTGATCTCCTTCTTCTTCGACGTTGGTGGCGAACGGCGAGCAGAAGGGCGGCGACGGCGAGGCCCACCGCTGCTGGCTCGCCTCTCCCTCTTCTCTTCCCCTGACGGGCGACTCTGACTCCCTCTCCATCCTCTGCTTCTAATTTCGGTTTCTTTCATGGCAATGGGAAGCCATGAGTGTTGCAAGCTGTTGGGGAAAGGGGAAAATCTGCTACTGTTGAGTGTGTTGGTTTGAGGAAGGAGAAGTGTTGCTGCTGCTGTTAGAAGAGAGGGGCGGCAGCAGTTGGGGGAAACCGGGTCGGGTTAGGGTTTCCAAGGTTAGGGTTTCATTTTTGAAAATTAGGGTTAAGGGCATTATGGTAATTTCACATAAAATTAGGAATAATATAGTAATTGAAACTCAAATTAAATCCAACACTATTTGTACATAGAAAATACTATTTGCTCATCAATTTCACAAATTATTTTCAATAAAATGCCCAAATCTAAAAATTAGAAATGGTATACTTAATTTCTTCATTTTCCAAAATAGTAGTAATAATATTTAAAATATTACTTATTTAATCCAAATCATATAAAATCCTTATTATTTCATGACTACCAACTTTATAAATTTGAATATAGAAAATAATCCAACAATTGTGAAATTGGATAAAAATCATAACTTATCTCAAATCCAATAAATCAAAACTTGCCTTAATTATCTTTAATAAAATAATCTCTGAAATTAAGGCTATAAATAACCATAGAATTTGAGACTTGATCATAATAAGACTTTTTCAAATATTCTAGGTCTTACATTCTACCCACCTTATAAAAATTTTCGCCCTCGAAAATTGATACAAAACGAAAGGAATTTCATAACAGTTCACCCTTAAACACATTTAAGGAAAAAGTAAAAATATCTTAACATATAAACATATATACGGTTTTCAAATACTTGGATGGTCGTATGCATAAAGATACAAAGGTAGGAGTGTGATTGCAAAGCAAACATTACAAGGTAGGCTCAATGCAAAAGATAACATGGGTCAATCATGCGATAGAAGGGCAAGGCATCAAAGGCTATCAAACAGGATGGAGTTAAAACGACGTGTTTATCCTCCGCACACTAATCTCATACCAACCTCAAAGTTTCAACCTTCCAATTCCATCAAGCACTTTACAATCCCAAATTTCGATCACAAGCCTGACAACCACAAACCCGTTCGCAAGGAACAAAACACCCATCACTTGTAACGCTGCACACCTACCGTTTCAACTTCCATATACACATATCACGTCTTAAAGAACTAACGCATCGCGTCACTACGTCTATAAGTCGCACGTGATATCAAAATAATTCTCGAGTCTACTCAGAAGGATACAAGATTCTAGCAAGGAGAAATGATATCAAGGATAGTACTCATAGATTAGAAAGAATATATCCAATTCCAAATAAACAAGGATGCTCAAGTAATGAAGTTTGCTAGAAATAAATCAATTGACAACTTCAAAGATAACCCTTGGATCAAAGAAGTTCAATAGGATCAACAAGAAAACCAGCGCATCAGTTTGAAACAAACTTAAACTGAGTCGATGAAATATGAGGTTTACAGAAGATAATATTTCAAACCCAAGACAAAGCTCACAGAACTCAAGAGCACGATTACAAATACTTTCGAATACATTGTTTTTAAAAGAATCGAAAACTTGCAAGAAGGTCGCCTCGCAGTTTAAAAGAAGGTTAAGCAATAAACATCCTTCAAAAGAGTAACAAAAACATAAATGTGGCTTTGCTTTAATACAATTTCATGTTGAAACAGATCATGTAGAATTTTAAAACAAACTGTACACAGGTTTTGGCTAAGAGCAAAAGTATTTCCTCAACTATTTTGGAAGATAGTTAGGTGTACAATCTTAATCAAAAGCAATCATAAAACTCGGAAGAGAAATCAAATGCTCGTTCAAAAATCCTTAAAATCCATATTCAAACAAGCGTGTATAACATTTATAGCGAGAACAAAAGAAGAAGTTAAACTCTTTTAGAAAAGAAATCCCGAGGTAAAAATTTTGCTTACAATCTGGTAAGGAAACAAGTGGTGTGTTACAAACAAACAGGTTTCCATTAAACAAGGAACTTTTTAGAACCTCATTTAAAATAGAGCATGTCAATTTTAAAATAATTTTGTCAAAAATCGAACAATGGTTTCAATCTCAATCAAGCAATAGAAAATAAATTCCATTTAGAACTTCTTCAAAGAGAATTCAAAACTTCTTTAAAAGGTTCAAAACAAGACTCCAAAAGTATACTTGAAATCACCATCTCAGAAGGATATTCAAGAAATTATGATGTACTTAAAAGAGTCAGGCCATGCAAAAGAGAGGGTTTTAAATCAAGGTAGTTCAAACAAGATTTACTAGTCGTGAAACATCCAACAAGCTTCCAATTGACCCAAAAGAAAAGTCGTAGGAAAAGACAACTCAATCATTAGTAATTTCTCAAGAATAAATCTTTAACTAAAAACTCTTGTAGAGAAAATGAGAGAATAAACAATGCACTAATTTGAAACAAATCAAACTGACTCACGTACGGATGAGGTTCACCAGAAAGGACAAACCAAGATTAATGGTAATGCTCACAAGATGTAAGAAATTAGTTAAAAACAAAGTCAAGTATGACATTCATAGAGATGATAGGTTTAACAAAGAATTTAGTCCGTTCATAATGAACAAAGCTATGAGTCCAACATTTTCAAAAGAACAATAGTGGCATAAACCATGTAGTATGCTAAACCAGACTCAAATCAAAATGAATTAAGTGAAGTTTATCAAACAAAACTCGACCGGAATAAAAGCAAAAAATCCTTCCTTTCCAGAATTTCGGAAAATATCCAAATACATAATCAAATGAAGATGTGCATTGGAACTATAGTAAAATTACTAGAAAGTCAAATTGTAATTTAAGGTAAATGTAGTTCCGTAAACCAGTAAACGCACAGGCGATGTATTAGAAATAAATAATCATTAAACTGTATGAGAAATCTTCAAGTTCCAAATGTGTAGATAAGTATATATCAAATCAACAGCAACTTTGTGAAAATCTCAAAATTAGCTGTAATAACTGTCAAATAAGAGGAAAGCTGAATCAACAAATTCTTTAAGAATGAATCGGAACCCGAAGTTAAAGTCATAGCACATTAAGACAAGTTCAAGGCTATATCGAAGAATACTTGAATCAAGAAGAACTCAAACAGAGGAAGATAGATACAACAAGGATCTCAAACAAGCATATGCACTTAGGATCAAACAAGAATGCATATGAATAGAAGAATGAAGTTGATAAATCAAGCTACTTTTCAAAAGAACTAGCAACAAGAACTTCAAGTTAGAACATGAAAGAACAGGTCGACTTGAACAAAATCCAAGACACATAACTGAGCAGCCTCGAGAAATAGTTTCTAGCGTTCCCAAAACCCGCGATTCGCTTTACTCAAAACTCGTATTTCATCTATGATAACCATTAGTGCTTTCATATACACAAGTCACTAGTATTAAGCCGGCCAAACTTAATATTAGGAGTTATGCAATGCAAGACTAACAGCGTTAAATCAATAGATCGTCATGTGCATAAAGCTCTAATTCTCGTCATTCGACAAGACCTATTACATGACAAACACTCAGAGTATGCAACTGAAGCATAGTCGGTCCATTCCTTAGGCTCTACAGGAAGGACTGCTCTGATACCATAATGTAATACCCTAACTACCAAAGCTCACGCTTCCGGCTGCGCAACTCTGATAGCTCGGACATTACGACGACACTTATACTATTTAATACTAAAATATGAGCCTGTTTAAAAAAACTTTAAACCGCAAATACCGTTCCCAAAAATGCTTTTGTTCGATAACGTACATCCATAGAAACCATACAACTTACAAAAACTCATAAAGAGTACATCCATATATATACATACATATATATATAAATAATATTACAGACATTAACCAATACAATCCCTATCCCTCTTATAGAATATATCAAGATAAAGGCGAGGGTACAATAATAATAGTCCAAAGCAATACAGAACATCACAACAATAACTAAATAAATTCTTCGTAACTTCTGCGCCCATATCCTGAAAGGGGAAAAATGTAAGGGGTGAGAACATCATCCTCGAAAGGGTTCTCAGTAGAGGGTTTTTGGGAATTACTGTAATAGGATACATGAAGATAAATCGTACCAGTGATTAATAACTGACTTATGCCTCTTTTCAAAAACAACAGTTTACAATAAAGTAAAGTCGGAAATCTTTTCTGAAAGAGGAACCATTCAATTCTCAAAACATCAAAGCCTTTCAAAATGGTTTATCTATACTGAACCAAAGTAGCCTTTCACATTTTATTCCAAACCAGAAACCCAAAACCGAAATCAACCATCGGTTCATCTCATTCCAACCACGGCCCTAGGCCCAATCAATCCAACCACGGCCCTAGGCACAAACAATCCAACCTTCAACCAATCACCACAATCCAACAGAGTTCCAGTTGCAAACACAGATAGGAAGATGCAAGCACAAACAAACAGTTATTGCAAGTAGAACAATTAGCAATTAATCACATAGGCAAACCAAGTACAATATGCATACCCAAACAATGTCACATAGATGCATATGATGCATGCCTGTCCCTAATGGCTGATGATATCATCTGTCGGTTACCAAGCCAACCCGACGTGTCCGGTAGCTAACCCGGACACAGTCTCTCTGTTGTGCATTATTATCATTAGAGGGTATCTGCGCCCTGTCGCCATTAGAGGGTATATGCGCCCTGTCGCCATTAGAGGGTATATGCGCCCTGTCGCCATTAGAGGGTATATGCGCCCTGTCGCCATTAGAGGGTATCGGTGCCCTGTCACCCTTACAACAGAGAGAAAAACACAAGCATACTCGCTTACAACTTTCATCTCAGCCATTCGGCTTAAATCCACAAATCATTCAATTGCATACATGCATTTATATTCAATCATGGATCACCATCCATCTCAGCCATCCGGCTCACGGTTCAATTCAGAACCAACCAATTTATCAATAAATACAGTCCCTCGGCTTAAATTCATAATTCATAGCCAGCCATACGGCTTATAACTCATTCGGCAATCAGCCATAAGTCAATATCACACACAGCCATTCCGGCCCATAACAAAAACAGTACTTCCATCATTCAACATCATCAAATTCATAAAACCGGCATTTAAGCCATAACTCACTTTTCTCAAGCCATTTCACTTTGAAATCAAATTTTTAACTCTTTTCAGCCTTGGCTTTGAAGATCTCATTTCTCAAATCATCTCAGGCTCATAAGCCAAATTTTACTCAAAGTGAGTTCCCTTTTTAAAACAAAGCCACTCTCGGCATTCTCTTTCCAAAACTTCCAAAACCATGGCAAGTTAAGGATTTATTTCAAAGCATTCAAAATCACCCATCCAACAATGGGATTTTATAACAAAAGTTTCTCGGCAGAGTCCCAAGTCTTTAGGGAAGGTCAACTTATATAAATTCCTTAAAATTCATTGAAACTCTTAAAATCATAGATTTCTCGGTTCAAGTAAATAAAACTGAATTTACTATAAAACCGGCCATACAAAATCACAAGTTCCAACCCGGTCCAAAAATCAACTCATTTGAAACG
Source organism: Arachis hypogaea (assembly GCF_003086295.3). Classification (NCBI taxonomy): domain Eukaryota; kingdom Viridiplantae; phylum Streptophyta; class Magnoliopsida; order Fabales; family Fabaceae; genus Arachis; species Arachis hypogaea. The sequence goes on from NC_092037.1 coordinate 28,100,731, forward strand.
AAACCGGTTCATTTGAATCAAACCACTTTCAAGTTTCTTTTTAGAACCCATTGTTCTAACTCTTCCAAAATGCCTCAAACTTGATTAATCAATCAAAAGTCTAGGTTCCTTTGAAATCACTAAAAACTCCTTTTTATATTGAAATCAATATTAAAGCATCATTCTTTCCTTCAGTGATTCAAACGGTAAAAATAGTTCAGTTTTAAATAAGCCGAACTCAACGTATAAGGTTCATCAAATAAATTAAGCTTGAAAACATAAATATCCTTTTAATAAATCAATTAATACAATTTCTCAAATCCAACCCTTTTTAAATAACCTTACAAACAAGTGTAGGATTTTATAGAAATTTCGGCAGCACCTCCCCTAAAACTTGGACTTTTGCCACCCGGTTCGGGTCCCAACTAAACCATTTCTCATTCCTTTTCAACAGCTCAAAACCAGAAATCAATTTAAAGCAAGCTAAATCCAACAATCGCCTCAGTGGCGTATCTCAAGGATACCATTTCAAATCAACTCAATATCAATCGATATAACTCATTTCCAAAGCTTTAAAGGAACGGCTCAATAACAAATCATTTGTCCAAAACCAAATCAATTAAAATAAACCGTGCTGAATTCAAAAGTGCATTCGACTTTTCACATCATTAAAATAATTGGCTCAAATCAAATCAATCCTCAACGGATTAAACTCAGATTCAAATCTTTAAAGAATCAACTTCAAACATTACATTTCACAAGCCACACAACAAATTCAGCCAAACCAACATCCATAATCGTTCGAGTCAATCAAATAATACATAAGGCAGATACAATCACTAAATACACAATATCTCACATCAGTATCCATATGTAATAATTCCAATACACAAAACATAGTTTTTTGGAAAGCGCCCCTACCTCAAAACACAAAATTCCATAACCCAAACGTATCATCAAGTCCTTTCCGCCTCAACTCAAAATCAAAGGCAGCTTCAAAGCACAACCCCACACATTTTCGCAGCAGCATAAACAACTCTAAATTACAAGCAACCTCAGTTACTAACTCTAGGAACATTAATACCATAAAGGCTTTAATACACGTACGGGACACTAACGTAGGGCTTTCAAAACATAATTTCTTACCGGAATAACAACACGAAGCAGCTGCGGATTCGAACCGGCCCCGGCACAGCTCCGGCGGCGGCCAGAAGCTCCGGTGGATCAACTATAAAAACCACACAGCATCAAACCTTCTCGAAATTCCAAAAGAACTGAAATCAAACTTAAAACGCTTACCGGCAAAATTTTCCGGCGACAACAGCAAGGTCTCAAGCGGCAGAAACTCTGCCTGGAGCTTCAGCGGTGATCCCGAAAGTCACAGAGTCGTCCCCGGTGATCAGAATCACAGCGGTGGTTTCTAATGGAGGTAACTCGCGATGAAATCCAAATGACACAGGCTCCAGTAACGGTTTCCCGGCAGTTGAGGCTCGGCCAGAAGCTCCGGCGACCGTGGCGGCAGCTCCGACGGAGACGGTAGTGAGAGACAGAACTGGCGAGCTCTCCTCTTCCAGCAGCGGCGCTGCGGCAAGGAGCACAACGGCGGCGTGTGAATCGGCGACGGCAGAAACGTGACGGATCTCCCTCACGGCGCGTCTCCCCCTCGCGCGACTAGCAACGGCGCAGGCTAGAGATGACGGCGCGGCGAACAGTGGCGGCGGCTGTGCCAGGCTCTCCTCCGGCGACGCCCTTCCCTCACTGCGCTCTCGGATCAAACTCCCTCTTCTGTCAACGGCGGCGGCGACGAAGGAACGCGATGGCGTGAAGAACGGCACAGGGAGGATGCAACGGGTGGCTAGGGAACGCAGCTCGTTGTGGGGTGCGGTGAGGACGATTGGGGAAAATCTGCTACTGTTGAGTGTGTTGGTTTGAGGAAGGAGAAGTGTTGCTGCTGCTGTTAGAAGAGAGGGGCGGCAGCAGTTGGGGGAAACCGGGTCGGGTTAGGGTTTCCAAGGTTAGGGTTTCATTTTTGAAAATTAGGGTTAAGGGCATTATGGTAATTTCACATAAAATTAGGAATAATATAGTAATTGAAACTCAAATTAAATCCAACACTATTTGTACATAGAAAATACTATTTGCTCATCAATTTCACAAATTATTTTCAATAAAATGCCCAAATCTAAAAATTAGAAATGGTATACTTAATTTCTTCATTTTCCAAAATAGTAGTAATAATATTTAAAATATTACTTATTTAATCCAAATCATATAAAATCCTTATTATTTCATGACTACCAACTTTATAAATTTGAATATAGAAAATAATCCAACAATTGTGAAATTGGATAAAAATCATAACTTATCTCAAATCCAATAAATCAAAACTTGCCTTAATTATCTTTAATAAAATAATCTCTGAAATTAAGGCTATAAATAACCATAGAATTTGAGACTTGATCATAATAAGACTTTTTCAAATATTCTAGGTCTTACAGGGTTCAATCGGGGTTCAACCGGTTTAATTAAATATTAAATAAAATTATTAAAAAAGCTAAAAATAATTTTAAATATATTAATTTAATAAAAAACCGTTAAAAAACCGTTAAAAAACCGGCCGGTTCGATCGGTTTACCGGTTAACCGGCCGGTTCGACCGGTTTTTTACCGGTTTTTTGCTAGCCGGTTTTTGAGCTTATCCGGACCGGTTAACTGACCGGTTCCCGGTTTTTCCGGTTGAACCGGCAGGTCTGGTCCGGTTTTCAGAACCATGGTTTTATGTATATATCAAATTAAATGTAAAAGTATATTAAACATTATTAGTGATACTAAACCTTATTTGATAATAATTTGTTAAAGTATGGTCAAAATTAACATTGTAATGGGAATTGATGAGAAGATATTTTATACGTTTTTTGGGGTATTTTCATGTAGATTTTAGCATTTTTTAATTAGTTTTTAATATAATTTTATTAGTTTTTAGGCCAAAATCATATTTCTGGACTTTACTATGAGTTTTTGTGTTTTTCTGTGATTTCAGGTATTTTTCTGACTGAAATTGAGAGAGTTGAGCAAAAATCTGAGTTTGGCTGAAAAAGGACTGCTGATGCTGTTGGATCCTGACCTCCCTGCACTCGGAATGGATTTTTTTGAGCTACAGGAGTCCAATTGATGCGTTCTCAATTGGGTTAGAAATTAGACATCCAGGGCTTTCCAGCAATATATAATAGTATATACTTTGCGCAAAGATAGATGACGTAAACTGGCGTTCAACTCCAGTTCCATGCTGCAGTCTGGCGTCCAGCGCCAGAAACAGGTTACAAGTTGGAGTTCAACGCCCAAAACACGTTACAACCTGGCGTTCAGCTCCAGAAACAGCCCAAGCACGTGAGAGGCTTAAGTCTCAGCCCCAGCACACACCAAGTGGGCTCCAGAAGTGGATTTCTGCACCAATTATCTTAGTTTACTCATATTCTGTAAACCTAGGTTACTAGTTTACTATTTAAACAACTTTTAGAGGCTTATTTTGTATCTCATGACATTTTCAGATCTGAATTTTATACAGTTTGACGGCATGAGCCTCTAAACTCCATTGTTAGAGGTGAGGAGCTCTGCAGCGTCTCAATGAATTAATGCAATTGTTTCTATTTCTCCATTTAAACGTGTGTGTGTTCCTATCTAAGATGTTCATTCGTGCTTAATTGTGAAGGAGGTGATGATCCGTGACACTCATCACCTTCCTCAATCCATGAACGTGTGCCTGAAAAACACCTCCGTTCTACATCAGATTGAATGAGCATCTCTTAGCTTCCTTAATCAGAATCTTCGTGGTATAAGCTAGAACTGATGGCGGCCACTCTTAAGGATCTGGAAAGTCTAAACCTTGTCTGTGGTATTCCGAGTAGGATTCAAGGATTGAATGGCTGTGACGTGCTTCAAACTCATGATTGCTGGGCGTGATGACAAACGCAAAAGGATCAATGGATCCTATTCCAACATGATCGAGAACCAACAGCTGATTAGCCGTGCTGTGACAGAGCATCTAGACCGTTTTCACTGAGAGGATGGGAAGTAGCCACTGACAATGGTGACACCCTACAAACAGCTTGCCATGAATGGAACTTTACAAACAATTGAGTTGAATATTACATTGCAGAAATTCAGAGGACAAAGCATCTCCAAAACTCCAACATATCCACCATTATTAAAGTAACAATTACTTATTCCAAACACTTTTACTTCTTACAATTAAATCCAAATAATCTTATTGGCATCCTAACTAAGATTAATAAAATAAACATAGCTTGTTTCAAACCAATAATCTCCGTGGGATCGACCCTAACTTACGTAAGGTATTACATGGACGGACCCAGTGCACTAGCTGGTTAGTTGTACGGATTGCAAATTCGTGCACCAGGAATAACTAACCATTATTGTTAACAATGAATAAATTTGTCCGTTCTTCACACAACTGAGTATAAAAATATATGACGCCAAAAGTTGGATTTTGGTGCGAAACTAAAATATTTTCCGCAGCCGGGAGTTGAACCCGGAAGTTCTCATCATTGAAATCGCCTGGGTGCTACTGCGGATGGTGAACTTGTTGATTTCTTTTCTCGAAACTTATATTATTATTATCTTAATTTTTGGTTGTTGTTTTGATAGACAAGTTCCAGAATTTGTTATATCATGATATTTTTCTCCAATTCTAAAAATGAGTATTTTATTGAAGTTAAATATTTTTCTTCAGTTTTATGTCTATATCAAATTAAATGTAAAAGTATATTAAACATTATTAGTGATACTAAACCTTATTTGATAATAATTTGTTAGAGTAAGGTCAAAATTATTATTGTAATGGGAATAACTAACCATTATTGTTAACAATGAATAAATTCGTCCGTTCTTCACACAAGTGAGTAAAAAATATAAGACGCCAGGAAGTTGGATTTTGGCCGAAACTAAAAAATTTTCCGCAGCCGGGAGTTGAACCCGGAAGTTCTCATCATTGAAATCGTCTGGGTGCTACTGCGGATGGTGAAATTATTGGTTGCTTTTCTCGAAACTTATATTATTATTATCTTAAATTTTGGTTGTTGTTTTGATAGACAAGTTCCAGAATTTGTTATATCATGATATTTTTCTCAATTTCTAAAAATGAGTATTTTATTGAAGTAAAATATTTTTCTTCAGTTTTATGTATAAATCAAATTAAATGAAAAGTATATTAAACATTATTAGCGATACTAAACCTTATTAGATAATAATTTGTTAAAGTAAGGTCAAAATTAATATTGTAATGGGAATAAGTAACCATTATTGTTAACACTGAATAAATTCGTTCATTCTTCACAAAACTGAGTATAAAAATATATGACGCCAAAAAGTTGGATTTTGGTGCGAAACTAAAATATTTTCCATAGCCGGGAGTTGAACCCGGAAGTTCTCATCATTGAAATTGCATGGGTGCTACTGCGGATGGTGAAATTGCTGATTGCTTTTCTCGAAACTTATATTATTATTATCTTAAATTTTGGTTGATGTTTTGATAGACAAGTTCCAGTATTTGTTATATAATGAGATTTTTCTTCAATTCTAAAAATGAGTATTTTATTGAAGTAAAATATTTTTCTTCAGTTTTATGTATATATCAAATTAAATGAAAAGTATATTAAACATTATTAGCGATACTAAAACTTATTAGATAATAATTTGTTAAAGTAAGGTCAAAATTAATATTGTAATGGGAATAAATAACCATTATTGTTAACAATGAATAAATTCGTTCATTCTTCACACAACTGAGTATAAAAATATATGACGTCAAAAAGTTGGATTTCGGTGCGAAACTAAAATATTTTCCGTAGCCGGGAGTTGAACCCGGAAGTTCTCATCATTGAAATTGCATGGGTGCTACTGCGGATGGTGAAATTGCTGATTGCTTTTCTCGAAACTTATATTATTATTATCTTAAATTTTGGTTGATGTTTTGATAGACAAGTTCCAGTATTTGTTATATCATGATATTTTTCTTCAATTCTAAAAATGAGTATTTTATTGAAGTAAAATATTTTTCTTCAGTTTTATGTATATATCAAATTAAATGAAAAGTATATTAAACATTATTAGCGATACTAAACCTTATTAGATAATAATTTGTTAAAGTAAGGTCAGAATTAATATTGTAATGGGAATAAATAACCATTATTGTTAACAATGGATAAATTCGTTCATTCTTCACACAACCGAGTATAAAAATATATAACGCCAAAAAGTTGGATTTTGGTGCGAAACTAAAATATTTTCTGTAGCCGGGAGTTGAACCCGGAAGTTCTCATCATTGAAATTGCCTGGGTGCTACTGCGGATGGTGAAATTGCTGATTGCTTTTCTCGAAACTTATATTATTATTATCTTAAATTTTGGTTGATGTTTTGATAGACAAGTTCCAGTATTTGTTATATCATGATATTTTTCTTCAATTCTAAAAATGAGTATTTTATTGAAGTAAAATATTTTTCTTCAGTTTTATGTATATATCAAATTAAATGAAAAGTATATTAAACATTATTAGCGATACTAAACCTTATTAGATAATAATTTGTTAAAGTAAGGTCAAAATTAATATTGTAATGGGAATAAATAACCATTGTTGTTAACAATGGATAAATTCGTTCATTCTTCACACAACCGAGTATAAAAATATATAACGCCAAAAAGTTGGATTTTGGTGCGAAACTAAAATATTTTCCGTAGCCGGGAGTTGAACCCGAAAGTTCTCATCATTGAAATTGCCTGGGTGCTACTGCGGATGGTGAAATTGCTGATTGCTTTTCTCGAAACTTATATTATTATTATCTTAAATTTTGGTTGATGTTTTGATAGACAAGTTCCAGTATTTGTTATATCATGATATTTTTCTTCAATTCTAAAAATGAGTATTTTATTGAAGTAAAATATTTTTCTTCAGTTTTATGTATATATCAAATTAAATGAAAAGTATATTAAACATTATTCGCGATACTAAACCTTATTAGATAATAATTTGTTAAAGTAAGGTCAAAATTAATATTGTAATGGGAATAAATAACCATTATTGTTAACAATGAATAAATTCGTTCATTCTTCACACAACTGAGTATAAAAATATATGACGCCAGAAAGTTGGATTTTGGTGCAAAACTAAAATATTTTCCGTAGCCGGGAGTTGAACCCAGAAGTTCTCATCATTGAAATCGCCTGGGTGCTACTGCGGATGGTGAAATTGCTGATTCGTTTTCTCGAAACTTATATTATTATTATCTTAAATTTTGGTTGATGTTTTGATAGACAAGTTCTAGAATTTGTTATATCATGATATTTTTCTCAATTTCTAAAAATGAGTATTTTATTGAAGTAAAATATTTTTCTTCAGTTTTATGTATATATCAAATTAAATGAAAAGTATATTAAACATTATTAGCTATACTAAACCTTATTAGATAATAATTTGTTATAGTAAGGTCAAAATTAATATTGTAATGGGAATAACAAACCATTATTGTCAACAATGAATAAATTCATTCATTCTTCACACAACTGAGTATAAAAATATATGACGCCAAAAAATTGGATTTTGGTGCGAAACTAAAATATTTTCCGCAGCCGGGAGTTGAACCCGGAAGTTTTCATCATTGAAATCGCCTGGGTGCTACTGCGGATGGTGAAATTGTTGATTTCTTTTCTCGAAACTTATATTATTATTACCATAAATTTTGGTTGTTGTTTTGATAGACAAGTTCCAGAATTTGTTATATCATGATATTTTTCTCCAATTCTAAAAATGAGTATTTTATTGAAGTTAAAAAATTTTCTTCAGTTTCATGTCTATATCAAATTAAATGTAAAAGTATATTAAACATTATTAGTGATACTAAACCTTATTTGATAATAATTTGTTCGAGGAAGGTCAAAATTAATATTGTAATGGGAATAACTAACCATTATTGTTAACAATGAATAAATTCGTCCGTTCTTCAAACAAGTGAGTATAAAAATATAAGACGACAGGAAGTTGGATTTTGGTCCGAAACTAAAAAATTTTCCGCAGCCGGGAGGTAAACCCGGAAGTTCTCATCATTGAAATCGCCTGGGTGCTACTGCGGATGGTGAAATTGCTGATTGCTTTTCTCGAAACTTATATTATTATTATCTTAAATTTTGGTTGATGTTTTGATAGACAAGTTCCAGAATTTGTTATATCATGATATTTTTCTCAATTTCTAAAAATGAGTATTTTATTGAAGTAAAATATTTTTCTTCAGTTTTATGTATATATCAAATTAAATGTAAAAGTATATTAAACATTATTAGTGATACTAAACCTTATTTGATAATAATTTGTTAGAGTAAGGTCAAATTTAATATTGTAATGGGAATAACTAACCATTATTGTTAACAATGAATAAATTCGTCCGTTCTTCACACAAGTGAGTATAAAAATATAAGACGCCAGGAAGTTGGATTTTGGTCCGAAACTAAAAAATTTTCCGCAGCGGGAGTTGAACCCGAAAGTTCTCATCATTGAAATCGCCTGGGTGCTACTGCGGATGGTGAAATTGCTGATTGCTTTTCTCGAAACTTATATTATTATTATCTTAAATTTTGGTTGATGTTTTGATAGACAAGTTCCAGTATTTGTTATATCATGATATTTTTCTTCAATTCTAAAAATGAGTATTTTATTGAAGTAAAATATTTTTTTTCAGTTTTATGTATATATCAAATTAAATGAAAAGTATATTAAACATTATTAGCGATACTAAACCTTATTAGATAATAATTTGTTAAAGTAAGGTCAAAATTAATATTGTAATGGGAATAAATAACCATTATTGTTAACAATGAATAAATTCGTTCATTCTTCACACAACCGAGTATAAAAATCTATGACGCCAAAAAGTTGGATTTTGGTGCGAAACTAAAATATTTTCCGTAGCCGGGAGTTGAACCCGGAAGTTCTCATCATAGAAATTGCCTGGGTGCTACTGCGGATGGTGAAATTGCTGATTGCTTTTCTCGAAACTTATATTATTATTATCTTAAATTTTGGTTGATGTTTTGATAGACAAGTTCCAGAATTTGTTATATCATGATATTTTTCTCAATTTCTAAAAATGAGTATTTTATTGAAGTAAAATATTTTTCTTCAGTTTTATGTATATATCAAATTAAATGTAAAAGTATATTAAACATTATTAGTGATACTAAACCTTATTTGATAATAATTTGTTAGAGTAAGGTCAAAATTAATATTGTAATGGGAATAACTAACCATTATTGTTAACAATGAATAAATTCGTCCGTTCTTCACACAAGTGAGTATAAAAATATAAGACGCCAGGAAGTTGGATTTTGGTCCGAAACTAAAAAATTTTCCGCAGCGGGAGTTGAACCCGAAAGTTCTCATCATTGAAATCGCCTAGGTGCTACTGCGGATGGTGAAATTGCTGATTGCTTTTCTCGAAACTTATATTATTATTATTATCTTAAATTTTGGTTGATGTTTTGATAGACAAGTTCCAGTATTTGTTATATCGTGATATTTTTCTTCAATTCTAAAAATGAGTATTTTATTGAAGTAAAATATTTTTCTTCAGTTTTATGTATATATCAAATTAAATGAAAAGTATATTAAACATTATTAGCGATACTAAACCTTATTAGATAATAATTTGTTAAAGTAAGGTCAAAATTAATATTGTAATGGGAATAAATAACCATTATTGTTAACAATGAATAAATTCGTTCATTCTTCACACAACCGAGTATAAAAATCTATGACGCCAAAAAGTTGGATTTTGGTGCGAAACTAAAATATTTTCCGTAGCCGGGAGTTGAACCCGAAAGTTCTCATCATTGAAATTGCCTGGGTGCTACTGCGGATGGTGAAATTGATGATTCGTTTTCTCGAAACTTATATTATTATTATCTTAAATTTTGGTTGATGTTTTGATAGACAAGTTCCAGTATTTGTTATATCATGATATTTTTCTTCAATTCTAAAAATGAGTATTTTATTGAAGTAAAATATTTTTTTTTCAGTTTTATGTATATATCAAATTAAATGAAAAGTATATTAAACATTATTAGCGATACTAAACCTTATTAGATAATAATTTGTTAAAGTAAGGTCAAAATTAATATTGTAATGGGAATAAATAACCATTATTGTTAACAATGAATAAATTCGTTCATTCTTCACACAACCGAGTATAAAAATCTATGACGCCAAAAAGTTGGATTTTGGTGCGAAACTAAAATATTTTCTGTAGCCGGGAGTTGAACCCGGAAGTTCTCATCATAGAAATTGCCTGGGTGCTACTGCGGATGGTGAAATTGCTGATTGCTTTTCTCGAAACTTATATTGTTATTATCTTAAATTTTGGTTGATGTTTTGATAGACAAGTTCCAGAATTTGTTATATCATGATATTTTTCTCAATTTCTAAAAATGAGTATTTTATTGAAGTAAAATATTTTTCTTCAGTTTTATGTATATATCAAATTAAATGTAAAAGTATATTAAACATTATTAGTGATACTAAACCTTATTTGATAATAATTTGTTAGAGTAAGGTCAAAATTAATATTGTAATGGGAATAACTAACCATTATTGTTAACAATGAATAAATTCGTCCGTTCTTCACACAAGTGAGTATAAAAATATAAGACGCCAGGAAGTTGGATTTTGGTCCGAAACTAAAAAATTTTCCACAGCGGGAGTTGAACCCGAAAGTTCTCATCATTGAAATCGCCTAGGTGCTACTGCGGATGGTGAAATTGCTGATTGCTTTTCTCGAAACTTATATTATTATTATTATCTTAAATTTTGGTTGATGTTTTGATAGACAAGTTCCAGTATTTGTTATATCGTGATATTTTTCTTCAATTCTAAAAATGAGTATTTTATTGAAGTAAAATATTTTTCTTCAGTTTTATGTATATATCAAATTAAATGAAAAGTATATTAAACATTATTAGCGATACTAAACCTTATTAGATAATAATTTGTTAAAGTAAGGTCAAAATTAATATTGTAATGGGAATAAATAACCATTATTGTTAACAATGAATAAATTCGTTCATTCTTCACACAACCGAGTATAAAAATCTATGACGCCAAAAAGTTGGATTTTGGTGCGAAACTAAAATATTTTCCGTAGCCGGTAGTTGAACCCGAAAGTTCTCATCATTGAAATTGCCTGGGTGCTACTGCGGATGGTGAAATTGATGATTCGTTTTCTCGAAACTTATATTATTATTATCTTAAATTTTGGTTGATGTTTTGATAGACAAGTTCCAGTATTTGTTATATCATGATATTTTTCTTCAATTCTAAAAATGAGTATTTTATTGAAGTAAAATATTTTTCTTCAGTTTTATGTATATATCAAATTAAATGAAAAGTATATTAAACATTATTAGCGATACTAAACCTTATTAGATAATAATTTGTTATAGTAAGGTCAAAATTAATATTGTAATGGGAATAACAAACCATTATTGTCAACAATGAATAAATTCATTCATTCTTCACACAACTGAGTATAAAAATATATGACGCCAAAAAATTGGATTTTGGTGCGAAACTAAAATATTTTCCGCAGCCGGGAGTTGAACCCGGAAGTTTTCATCATTGAAATCGCCTGGGTGCTACTGCGGATTGTGAAATTGTTGATTTGTTTTCTCGAAACTTATATTATTATTACCTTAAATTTTGGTTGTTGTTTTGATAGACAAGTTCCAGAATTTGTTATATCATGATATTTTTCTCCAATTCTAAAAATGAGTATTTTATTGAAGTTAAATATTTTTCTTCAGTTTTATGTCTATATCAAGTTAAATGTAAAAGTATATTAAACATTATTAGTGATACTAAACCTTATTTGATAATATGTTGTTAGAGTAAGGTCAAAATTAATATTGTAATGGGAATAACTAACCATTATTGTTAACAATGAATAAATTCGTCTGTTCCTCACACAAGTGAGTATAAAAATATAAGACGCCAGGAAGTTGGATTTTGGTGCGAAACTAAAAAATTTTCCGCAGCCGGGAGGTAAACCCGGAAGTTCTCATCATTGAAATCGCCTGGGTGCTACTGCAGATGGTGAAATTGCTGATTGCTTTTCTCGAAACTTATATTATTATTATCTTAAATTTTGGTTGATGTTTTGATAGACAAGTTCCAGAATTTGTTATATCATGATATTTTTCTCAATTTCTAAAAATGAGTATTTTATTGAAGTAAAATATTTTTCTTCAGTTTTATGTATATATCAAATTAAATGTAAAAGTATATTAAACATTATTAGTGATACTAAACCTTATTTGATAATAATTTGTTAGAGTAAGGTCAAAATTAATATTGTAATGGGAATAACTAACCATTATTGTTAACAATGAATAAATTCGTCCGTTCTTCACACAAGTGAGTATAAAAATATAAGACGCCAGGAAGTTGGATTTTGGTCCGAAACTAAAAAATTTTCCGCAGCGGGAGTTGAACCCGAAAGTTCTCATCATTGAAATCGCCTGGGTGCTACTGCGATGGTGAAATTGCTGATTGCTTTTCTCGAAACTTATATTATTATTATCTTAAATTTTGGTTGATGTTTTGATAGACACGTTCCAGTATTTGTTATATCATGATATTTTTCTTCAATTCTAAAAATGAGTATTTTATTGAAGTAAAATATTTTTCTTCAGTTTTATGTATATATCAAATTAAATGAAAAGTATATTAAACATTATTAGCGATACTAAACCTTATTAGATAATAATTTGTTAAAGTAAGGTCAAAATTAATATTGTAATGGGAATAAATAACCATTATTGTTAACAATGAATAAATTCGTTCATTCTTCACACAACCGAGTATAAAAATCTATGACGCCAAAAAGTTGGATTTTGGTGCGAAACTAAAATATTTTCCGTAGCCGCGAGTTGAACCCGGAAGTTCTCATCATAGAAATTGCCTGGGTGCTACTGCGGATGGTGAAATTGCTGATTGCTTTTCTCAAAACTTATATTATTATTATCTTAAATTTTGGTTGATGTTTTGATAGACAAGTTCCAGAATTTGTTATATCATGATATTTTTCTCAATTTCTAAAAATGAGTATTTTATTGAAGTAAAATATTTTTCTTCAGTTTTATGTATATATCAAACTAAATGTAAAAGTATATTAAACATTATTAGTGATACTAAACCTTATTTGATAATAATTTGTTAGAGTAAGGTCAAAATTAATATTGTAATGGGAATAACTAATCATTATTGTTAACAATGAATAAATTCGTCCGTTCTTCACACAAGTGAGTATAAAAATATAAGACGCCAGGAAGTTGGATTTTGGTCCGAAACTAAAAAATTTTCCGCAGCGGGAGTTGAACCCGAAAGTTCTCATCATTGAAATCGCCTGGGTGCTACTGCGGATGGTGAAATTGCTGATTGCTTTTCTCGAAACTTATATTATTATTATCTTAAATTTTGGTTGATGTTTTGATAGACAAGTTCCAGTATTTGTTATATCATGATATTTTTCTTCAATTCTAAAAATGAGTATTTTATTGAAGTAAAATATTTTTCTTCAGTTTTATGTATATATCAAATTAAATGAAAAGTATATTAAACATTATTAGCGATACTAAACCTTATTAGATAATAATTTGTTAAAGTAAGGTCAAAATTAATATTGTAATGGGAATAAATAACCATTATTGTTAACAATGAATAAATTCGTTCATTCTTCACACAACCGAGTATAAAAATCTATGACGCCAAAAAGTTGGATTTTGGTGCGAAACTAAAATATTTTCCGTAGCCGGGAGTTGAACCCGAAAGTTCTCATCATTGAAATTGCCTGGGTGCTACTTCGGATGGTGAAATTGCTGATTCGTTTTCTCGAAACTTATATTATTATTATCTTAAATTTTGGTTGATGTTTTGATAGACAAGTTCCAGTATTTGTTATATCATGATATTTTTCTTCAATTCTAAAAATGAGTATTTTATTGAAGTAAAATATTTTTCTTCAGTTTTATGTATATATCAAATTATATGAAAAGTATATTAAACATTAATTGCGATACTAAACCTTATTAGATAATAATTTGTTATAGTAAGGTCAAAATTAATATTGTAATGGGAATAACAAACCATTATTGTCAACAATGAATAAATTCGTTCATTCTTCACACAACTGAGTATAAAAATATATGATGCCAAAAAATTGGATTTTGGTGCGAAACTAAAATATTTTCCGCAGCCGGGAGTTGAACTCGGAAGTTTTCATCATTGAAATCGCCTGGGTGCTACTGCGGATGGTGAAATTGTTGATTTCTTTTCTCGAAACTTATATTATTATTACCTTAAATTTTGGTTGTTGTTTTGATAGACAAGTTCCAGAATTTGTTATATCATGATATTTTTCTCCAATTCTAAAAATGAGTATTTTATTGAAGTTAAATATTTTTCTTCAGTTTTATGTCTATATCAAGTTAAATGTAAAAGTATATTAAACATTATTAGTGATACTAAACCTTACTTGATAATAATTTGTTAGAGTAAGGTCAAAATTAATATTGTAATGGGAATAACTAACCATTATTGTTAACAATGAATAAATTCGTCCGTTCCTCACACAAGTGAGTATAAAAATATAAGACGCCAGGAAGTTGGATTTTGGTCCGAAACTAAAAAATTTTCCGCAGCCGGGAGGTAAACCCAGAAGTTCTCATCATTGAAATCGCCTGGGTGCTACTGCGGATGGTGAAATTGCTGATTGCTTTTCTCGAAACTTATATTATTATTATATTAAATTTTGGTTGATGTTTTGATAGACAAGTTCCAGAATTTGTTATATCATGATATTTTTCTCAATTTCTAAAAATGAGTATTTTATTGAAGTAAAATATTTTTCTTCAGTTTTATGTATATATCAAATTAAATGTAAAAGTATATTAAACATTATTAGTGATACTAAACCTTATTTGATAATAATTTGTTAGAGTAAGGTCAAAATTAATATTGTAATGGGAATAACTAACCATTATTGTTAACAATGAATAAATTCGTCCGTTCTTCACACAAGTAAGTATAAAAATATAAGATGCCAGGAAGTTGGATTTTGGTCCGAAACTAAAAAATTTTCCGCATTCAGGAGTTGAACCCGGAAGTTCTCATCATTGAAATCGCCTGGGTGCTACTGCAGATGGTGAAATTGCTGATTGCTTTTCTCGAAACTTATATTATTATTATCTTAAATTTTGGTTGATGTTTTGACAGACAAGTTCTTGTATTTGTCATATCATGATATTTTTCTTCAATTTTAAAAATGTGTATTTTATTGAAGTAAAATATTTTTCTTCAGTTTTATGTATATATCAAATTGAATGAAAAGTATATTAAACATTATTAGCGATACTAAACCTTATTAGATAATAATTTGTTATAGTAAGGTCAAAATTAATATTGTAATGGGAATAACTAACCATTATTGTTAACAATGAATAAATTCGTTCATTCTTTACATAACTGAGTATAAAAATATATGACGCCAAAAAGTTGGATTTTGGTGCGAAACTAAAATATTTTCCGCAACCGGGAGTTGAACCCGGAAGTTCTCATCATTGAAATTGCCTGGGTGCTACTGCGGATGGTGAAATTGTTGATTTCTTTTCTCGAAACTTATATTATTATTATCTTAAATTTTGATTGTTGTTTTGATAGACAAGTTCCAGAATTTGCTATATCATGATATTTTTCTCCAATTCTAAGAATGAGTATTTTATTGAAGTTAAATATTTTTCTTCAGTTTTATGTCTATATCAAATTGAATGTAAAAGCATATTAAACATTATTAGTGATACTAAACCTTATTTGATAATAATTTGTTAGAGTAAGGTCAAAATTAATATTGTAATGGGAATAAATAACCGTTATTGTTAACAATGAATAAATTCGTCCGTTCTTCACACAAGTGAGTATAAAAATATAAGACGCTAGGAAGTTGGATTTTGGTCCGAAACAAAAATATTTTCCGCAGCCGGGAGTTGAACCCGGATGTTCTCATCATTGAAATCGCCTGGGTGCTACTGCGGATGGTGAAATTGCTAATTGCTTTTCTCGAAGCTTATATTATTATTATCTTAAATTTTTGTTGATGTTTTGATAGACAAGTTCCAGAATTTGTTATATCATGATATTTTTCTCAATTTCTAAAAATGTGTATTTTATTGAAGTAAAATATTTTTCTTCAGTTTTATGTATATATCAAATTAAATGTAAAAGTATATTAAACATTATTAGTGATACTAAACCTTATTTGATAATAATTTGTTAGTGTAACACCCTACCATACAGAGTCTTATGCTTAAGTCATAATTCAGAGATGGCAAGGTATTACGACCTCTAAAATAAAAATTTAGTACGTATAGTAGTATGAATGATTGATTATAACTAAGAGCCTTTGTAGAAAAAGGGGTAAACAAAAATCGCAACTCGAAAGCGCAACACTCCGATCGATAACGTAATGAACAAGGATAACCAACGCGTGATTATATATATACAAAGGAGTGTTGATGTGTGGAAAGCGATCCAACACAAAACTCACCGGCAAGTGTACCGGGTCGCATCAAGTAATAATAACTCACATGAGTGAGGTCGATCCCACAGGGATTGAAGGATTGAGCAATTTTAGTTTAGTGGTTGATTTAGTCAAGCGAATCAAGTTTTAGTTGAGTGGGTTGTATTTTAACAGATGCTAAATTGCTTGGAATATAAAGGGAGAAGGGAGAATTGCAGTAAATTAAAGAACAGGAAAATAAACTTGCTGAATCTTAAAGAACAAAAAAGTAAATGACTGAAACTTAAAGTGCAAGAAATGTAAATTGCAGTAACTTAAATGGCAAGGAATGTAAATTGCTTGAATATAAAAGGGATTCGAGGACTGGGATTGCAGAATATAAACAAAGAGAAATTGAATTGCCACAATTTATATAGCAGAAATTTAATTGGGAGCAATGAGAATTCAAACAGAAATTGAAAGGAAAGTGCAGCAGGGTTCATAGAAGAACCAAAAGTGAATTGGGATCTCAGGACTCCAGAGACTAGGTAGCAGAGCCTAGATCTCAATTACCTTCCTAGATCCAAGTTCTCAAAGCAATTGACAAGAAAATGAAGAAGAAGCAGTGAAGGAAATTGAAATTAAACTCAATTGTGCAGAAAGATGTTTAAAGAGATTTTGAATGGAGATTGAGACAGAATTTCCTCAATTCTTCACACCCAAAACTCAAAACAAGGAAATTAAAAATGCCCAAGCAAGAACGAGGAAGAAGAGAGATCAATTCTCCTCCCCAATTCTCTGAAATCTCAGTGAAGACACCAAGAGAAGCTCCAAAGTGCAAAAATAAAATTCAAAGCTCAAAGAAAGTGAAAAATTCAAAAGCAAAGCAAAAGGTCCCTAATTACATCAAACTAGCTCCTATTTATACACTTTCTATTCTTGGATTTTGGGATTTGGATGGGCTTTTGATTTGGTGAAGAAATGAATTGAATTGGAATTTTAATTAAATTTTCGGCCCAAAATAATAGCTTCCAGGAGGCTGCCCTGCCCTTGTGGAGGGCAGGGCAGAAAATTGATGTGTGGTGCGGCTTGGTGCGAGCTGGTGCGGTCTTGGTGCGCAGAACGCTGCCCTGCCCTCGCGGAGGGCAGGGCAGAAAAAATTGGTGCACCAGAAACGTGCCGTGGTGCGCTGCTGGTGCTGCCAGATGATGCTGCGGTGCGCCAGAGGGGTGCCTTGGTGTGTAGGATGCTGCCCTGCCCTCGCAGAGGTCAGGGCAGAAAAAGTTGGTGTGCCAGAATTGTGATGGTGCGTGCTGGTGCTGCCAGAATCATGCCGTGGTGCGCCAGAATTGAGCCTTGGTGCGCCAGATTCATGCCACAACAAAATGCTGCCCTGCCCTCGCGGAGGGCAGGGCAGTGTTTTCACTTTGATGTCCCGAGTTCGAATCATGGCCGAAACACACGCTACTTAATTTCCTTGGCTTTCTTGGCACCATAATGAAGCCTAGTTCCTTGCTTCCTTCTTGTTCCGCGTTCGAGACTTGTAGCAAGCATTATAGGCATTTTTCCTTTGATTTTCTTCCTTGGTGAGCCCGATACTGCCCTTGTGGAGGGCAGGGTAACATTTTCTTCTTCTTGATTCCAAGGCACAAATTTGTGCTCTGCCCTTGTAGTGGGCAGGGCAGAGTTGCCTTTCATGCTTTGGTGCCTTATGTTGCCCTCCTAGAGGGCAGTGTGCCCTTGTGGAGGGCAATGCTTGCCTCCCCTATTGCATGCGGCACACTTTTCCTTCCTTTGACCACGCTTCCTTCTCCTTGGGTCACGCTTTCTTAGGCCACGCTTTTCTCTTTTATTCTTTTCTTCACCTAAAATAAACCAAAACAACCACTCCAAGTATCACAAATTCATAAGGCTTATAAATCAATTAAAATTCAATTAAAATTAGCTTAAACCTCGTGAGTTAACATTAATTTCATGGTGGTTGCTTGATTTAAAGAAGTTATGCATTTTCACTCCAAATCACTTACTTAGGATGCAAGAAAGTGTATAAAGACTAATAAAACAAGTGAAATTAGCTTGAAAAATGGGTATATGATGACTTGTCATCAAGTGTCAAAAACAGGAATATCAAGACTCAAGATGTAACACTCTACCATACAGAGTCTTATGCTTAAGTCATAATTCAAAGATGGCAAGGTATTACGACCTCAAAAATTAAAAAATTAGTACGTATAGTAGTATGAATGACTGATTATAACAAGGAGCCTTTGTAGAAAAAGGGGTAAACAAAAATCGCAACTCATAAGGCAACACTCCGATCGATAACGTAACGAATAAGGATAAACCAATGCGAGATTATATATATACAAAGGAGTGTCAACAACAGGAATATCAAGACTCAAGATCCAGCTGCGAAGATAACCGGTCTGAGCATAGCAATATATACATATGATAAAAATAAGAAAAACCCCAAAGGGACACAAAAACATAAAACCTATTCTCCAAAATCTCCCATAAGAGGAGTCATCACAGTTTGTATTATTTAATGGAGATAAAATTATCTAAGAAAAACATATAAACCAAAACATAGCCCTGAGAACAAAGGATCTTCGCAAATCTAGAAGTCTCCAGCATGCCTCAACGGGAAACCTCACGTCCTGCATCTGAAAACCACAAAATCCGCATGGGTGAGAACCAAAGGTCCCCAGTATGGTAACAGCTTCCACATATATAATACATAATAATAGAGGAAAGCCAAAGGCAATCCTAGAACTTCCCCCAGATAATATCAAAGCTTATAAACAAGCTAAACCATAAAAGGGCATATGACTAAAGATCCTTCAGTCTAACTAATACTTCCCTTTCCAATTCCTTCAAACCTCCCAACCACCAGCAGGAGTATAATGTAGCAAACACAGTTATATCAAACAAGGAATATACAAATAGGAACAATTAAGGCATTTAGACAATTAGCAAGTAATATGCAGTCAAATAGGCAATCTCAAACAATTCATATAGTATGCATATGATGAATGCGTATCCCTATTGGCCGATGATATCATCTGTCAGTTACAGAGCCAACCCGACAAGTCCTGGCAGTTAACCATTGGACTTTCCCTCTGTCGTGTCTCCCCAACTCGAGTTATACTCAATATAAAATTGATCATAATCATGATCCATATCCATCACCTTCACTGGTGAATATTTATGGGGGTGAGCTCATCCGGGGCTTTCATAGTGCCCGGCCACCCTGACGACATAGGGTCAAAAGAGCTTCAAGTCTCAACCTGGAGCATGTGGTGGCTAGCCACAGCTTTCTCCCAGGGAAACTCTCATCTCCGATAATAGAAGTGCAACACTCACAATTCATTCAACAGCATATATATGCTTAGCCATAATCATGGCTCCGCCGTAACACGGCAATAATCCAGCCATCCGGCTCATGGTTAAATCCATAACCAGCCACCCGGCTCACGGTTAAATCCATAACCAGCCGTTTCATTATCAATCACAGCCTTTCGGCCCATGGCATAACAAGCACTTCCACCACCATCCTCCGCCTCTCACATAATCATGCTTGATCCTCATTGATCATTCATTTTTTTCCTTGTTTCACTCGCAAGTTACCACATTCACTAGCTCCTTTCCTAATAGCTAGGCATATCATAATGATTTAAGACATAAGTGGTGAGATCAGAGGCTTAGAAGTATGAGATTTGGCTTTTAAAACTCAAAAATCAACTTTGGGATGAAAACAGGGCCACGCGTACGCGCACTCCACGCGCACGCGTAGATGGCCTCGAAAACTCATCGACGCGCAAGCGTCATGCACACTAACGCGTGGATTAAAAATTTGCCAATCGACGCGCACGCGTCAACCATGCGTACGCGTGGGTGTTCTCGTGCCCCAGGCACAACACCGGCACAGTTCTGGCATAACTCTCTGGAAAATGGCTGGGCATTGGGTGCAGCACAATCGGCGCGCCCGCGCACATCACGCGCACGGGTGGATGGCGCTTTCTGGAAGAACGGCGCGCACGCGCCAAGTGCGCCCACGCGCAAGGGGTCATTTTGCTTAAAATTTTTCTAAGTTAAAAGCTGCAGAATTCACAGATTTAAACCCCAATCTTCCAACGGACATAACTTCCTCATTTTAAATTGTTTTTCACCCGTTCTTCAAACGGCATGGACATCCCGGATCCAATTTCATTTCTAAATAAATTTGACACAAAACAGAGATCCGTAGTCCAAGTTATGTCCCGTCAAAATATGCCCAAAAATCATATTTTTCATACAAAACCACAAAGTGCCATTTCAAAACAAGCCATTTCCAACTCATTTCAAAATCAATCAAAACATGCCAATTTCATCCCTTTTCTTTGAAATCAATCAAAATATATCAAATTCAACATCAAGCCTCCTCAACTCACACGTTGACACTTTACCACAAATTACCAAAATCACTATCTCATCATTTTAACCCACTTCACCCAAGTGGCTCAAACCCAAACACATTGACATATCATATACTCTTCCTCATGCCAATTCTCAACAACACCAATTCCAATAAATCATCATTGTACACAATTAATATCGTACTCACCATCAACATGTTTCAACCCACAATTCAACCATAACCAATCAACAAGCATATATTACAACATGCATATTTCTCATACATCATACCATCAAGGAATCATTAATCATCATCACATATATGACCACATCATATATATCAACCATTGAACAACATCAACAATTCAATGCCTATCTTAGGGCCTCTAGCCTAAGTATTTCCTACCACATTACATATTAGATACGGGAAATCGAAACCATACCTTAGCCGATTTCCCAAGCTCAACTGGAGCACTTCCAAATCACTTATCCACAAGCTCTCAAGGCCTCAACACCTCCAAGAATAGAATTTTCACCACTAAATCCCTTTTTCAAGCTTTTCAAAATCACCGATCAAGCTCTAATATTCACACATACACAACCTAAGCCACAACCATCATACCCACACACAACATCTCAATACCCAAACATCATAGAACAACAAATTATGCTAGGGTTGAGAATCTTACCACACCCAAGGTCCAAGGAGATAAGATTAACCTTCTCCTTCAAGAGAGTTGGGTCCTATAACATCAAAGAGCCCAAAATCTCAACATTTTTGCTCATAAAACTCGAAAACAAGGCTGGAATTTCGAAGAGAAAAACGTGGCTTACCTCAAGATTAATTGTATGGGTTTTGTAGAGCTCTCCACGGTGAACGTGTGGCCGCAAACGGAGCGGCGATCGGAGCTCTAGATCAAAAGTTATGGTGGTTTGAAGATCAAGTGAGAGAAAGAAGTTGAGAGAGAGTTCTTCCCTTCCTCTCCACCATTTCAGCGTGTTTGAGTGTGTTGTGAGGAGAGAGAGTGCTGAAAACTAGGGTTTTGGTTTAGTTTAGTTGGGCCAAGGGCCCACTTTGGGTCCGGTTGGCCCGATTTGGCCCGTTCGGTCTAATCTTGGTCCGATTTCTATAAAATTGGTATCGAAATTCTCGTCTCAATCTCCTCTATCACATTTAGCCATAAAAATAACATTTTTGGCTTTCTAGAATAAATTCTCATTTATGGGTTAATTAGTCGTTAATTAACCGGGTTTTACATAAGATCCGGCTGCCAAGATAACCGGTCCGAGCATAACAATATATACATATGATAAAATAAGGAAAACCCTAAAAGAAACCCAAAGGGACACAAATACATAAAACCTATTCTCCAAAATCTCCCATAAGAGGAGTCATCACAGTTTGTATTATTTAATGGAGATAAAAGTATCAAAGCAAAACAGATAAACCAAAACATAGTCCCGAGAACAAAGGATCTTCGCAAATCTAGAAGTCTCCAGCATGCCTCAGCGGGAAACCTCACGTCCTGCATCTGAAAACCACAAAATCCGCATGGGTGAGAACCAGAGGTCCCCAGCATGGTAACAGCGTCCACATATATAATACATAATAATAGAGGAAAGCCGAAGGCAATCCTAGAACTTCCTCCAGATAATTCAAGCTTATAAACAAGCTAAACCATATAAGGGTATCTGACTAAAGATTCTTCAGTCTAACTAATACTTCCCTTTCCAATTCCTTCTCACCTCCCAACCACCAGCAGGAGTATAATGTAGCAAACACAGTTATATCAGACAAGAAATATACAAATAGGGACAAATAAGGCAGTTAAACAATTAGCAAGTAATATGCAGTCAAATAGGCAATCTCAAACAATTCATATAGTATGCATATGATGAATGCCTGTCCCTAGTGGCTAATGATATCATCTTGTCAGTTATAGAGCCAACCCAACAAGTCTTGGTCGCTAACCATTGGACTGTCCCTCTGTCACGCATCCCCAACTCGAGTTATACTCATTATAAACTTGATCATAATCATGATCTATATCCACTCATTTGAGACAAAGCTTTTATATTTTGCTTGAGGACAAGCAACACTTTAAGTTTGGTGTTGTGATGCAATTGCATATTTGATATATTAGCTAGTTAGTTTAGTTGATTTTAGCTTGATTTCACTCATTTTCTCTAAATAAACAAGTCCTTTTATGAGTTTGTTTTCATGCATGAGAATACTAAAGAACATGTTGATTCTAGCCAAATTCATGCAAATGATTTAATGAATATATACATGAATGAGTATGAATGAATCTCATGGAATTTGTGCATGAATTGGTAAGACTTTGAAGCTATTTCCTTTGTTGATGATAGGTGATGAAACAAGGAAGCATGGAAGCAAGAAGGATGCAAGCTGGGCAAGAAGGAGTTGGCGTTGCCAACTTGGAAGAGGGCTGCGTTATTGAAGGCAACGCCAGGCAACCAAGAAGCAAAGTTGGCGTTGCCAACTTGAGAATAGAGGGCGTTGTTGAGGATAACGCCAGGCAGCCTTGGAAGCAAAGTTGGCGTTGCCAACTTGAAGAATAGGCTGAGTTGTTGAAGGCAACGTCCACACAAGCAAGGAACTTGGCCCTGGAGGAAGAGCTGGCGTTGCCAACTCTAGAACCACGTTGCCAACGCCCACACAAGCAAGGAACTTGAGCCATGAAGGAGTGTCGAGGGCGTTGCCAACGCCAAGAACTATAGGCGTTGTTGAAGGCAACGCCACACACACAAGCAATTTTGGCCCTGGATGAAGTGAAGCACGTTGCCAACTTGAGGAGGGCGTTGCCAACGCCACACACAAGCTTGGCCCTGGATGAAGTGAAGCACGTTGCCAACTTGAGGAGGGCGTTGCCAACGCCACACACAAGCAATTTTGGCACCAAAGGGGAGCTCGAGCACGTTGTTTGAGCTAGGAAGCATTGGCGTGTTTGGCAACAACACCAGGAATGGTTGCTTGGCTAGGCACCAAGTCTTGGTGCCAACCAAGTTGCCAACGCCAAGTGGTGCTGCCAGCCAGGTTGCCAACGCCAAATGGTGCTGCCAGCCAGGTTGCCAACGCCAAATGGTGCTGCCAGCCAGGTTGCTAACGCCAAATGGTGCTGCCAGCCAAGTTGCCAACGCCAGAATCAAGTTGCCAACGCCAAGCCTCACCATTCACGTTGCTAACGCCAGGGAGAGGCACCATTCAAGTTGCCAATGCCAGGAAAGGCACCATGCACGTTGCCAACGCCCATTAGCCTTGGTATGCACGTTGCCAACGCCAGGAAGCAAACTTGGAGCCTTGAGAAAGGCTCGAGCACGTTGCCAACGTGCTGAAGAGAAGGAGTGTTCATCAACAACGCCAGGAAATTGTAATGCACGTTGCTAACTTGGAATATATGGGGCGTTATTCACAACAACTCCAACAAGGCAGCCTGACCATGTCCACTTCAATGGAAGATATCTTGAGCTACAGAGATTCAAATTGAGTGCTTCCAGTTGCGTTAGAAAGCTGACATTCAGAGCTTTCCAACCATATATAATAGTCTATGGTGGAGCACAAAATTGAGGCCAAACCAGAGTCATCTTTAAACCCTAAAAACAAGAACATGAAGTGAAATTCAAGGGAGCTAGAGATGAGCCCTGGAGGGGGGGCACGAGCACGTTGCCAACGTGCATTAAGGGGGCGTGTTTTGCAACAACGCCAGCCCCAAGCCCCTGCCTTGGGAGGCTAGGCACGAGCACGTTGCCAACTTGGGATTGAAGGTGCGTTTTTGGCAACAACTTGGCAGCTTAACCTTACTTTCTTTGAGGAGGCATAACTTGAGCTAGGAAAATCCAAATGAGGTGATTTCAGTGGCATTGGAAAGAAGACATCAAGAGCTTTCCAATGATGTATGATAGTCCATATGGAAGCAGAGGATTGACACTCAAATTCTGGGCTACATTTAGCATGAAAATAGAGCCAAGAAGAGGAGTAGCACGTTGTTTGCAATAACTTGGGCTAGCAACGCCCAAGTCTCAAAGCTCACTCCCAGGAAAATGCCATGCACGTTGCCAACGTGCATTATGCCTGGAGTTATTGCCAACAACGCCCCTCAATGGGCCAGAATTGATGCCAACTTGCTCTACTTCCCCTATTCATCACAAAGGCCAAAACTTCTTCAATTGAACCAAGAATGCAACAATGAGAAAGCCCACATTGCTAGCCCACTTGAAGATCTTTGAAAGAGTTTTAGGACTAGTATAAATAGAGATTGAGTTTGTACTTGAAGGGACTTTTTACTTGATTTTAGACACTTAGACATTTTTACACTTTTTAGGACTTGTATTTGAGAACTCTTTTGGTACTTCCGAGAGGAGACCCAGAGAGATAATCTTGGTTCATCTTGGAACTTCTCTTCTTCATTTTCTTAATCTTTAAGCATTTCACTATTCTTCTTCATCTTTCTTTGCACTTAGTTTAATTTTGGTTGATGGCAATTGTTGTTGAGATTGGAGCTATGATTCACTAAACCCCACTTTCATTAGGGGGAGGAGCTCTGTTGGTTGGAATGAATTGGTGAACCCATCTTCTCTTTCTCAATTTTAGTGGTTGATCTAAAGAGGGAACTCTTGTTCTTCAAAGATTCAACCACCATCGAGAGAGGGGTTAATCTATATGAATTGTGTGGTGAATTTGATGAATGAGCCACATAATTCAGTTTAGAGTTCATCCTTTCATGATTTCCTCAATCAATATACCTTGGTTAGTATGTGAGATGTAACTCTCCTTGGTTGAGATTTTGGAAATTGTGTGGCTGGATTAAAATTGAGCTTCATCTCTTCTCATGAACAATTAGATCACGAGAGTGGCAATTGGCTATGTTGAGAGAGATTGAATCACCAAGAGATTGGGATTCAATCACCCATTTGCCATGGATCTATACCCATGATTGAGGAAGATTTGACTAACATCAATTCATGAAAACTAACATCTCTGATCCCTAATGATCTTCTCCATCATCAATTCTTATTTCTTTTACTTCTAGTTGTTTGATTACCCATAACCCAATTCCCTTTTACATTCTGTCAATTTATTATTCTTGTCATCTACATTTTGTTCTTTCAATTCTTGCCATTTACTCTTATGTTCTTTAAATTTCTGCACCCTTTAATTCCTTGCCATTTATCTTTGATGTTATTTAAGTTTCTTGCAATTTAAGTTTCAGTTATTTACTTCCACTTTATTTCTCTCTTCTCGTTCTTTACATTCTTTGCCATTTAAATTCTTGCAATTATGTTCAAAAATCAAAATGCTCATGAAATCAAAACTATGTTTGCTTGACTAAATCTACCATTTAACTAAAGTTGCTTAATCTACCAATCTCCGTGGGATCGACCTCACTCTTTGTGAGTTTTATTACTTGATACGACCCGGTATACTTGCCGGTTGTACGTGAAATCTAAATTTTACGTATCAAGTTTTTGGCGCCATTGCCGGGGATTGGAAAGATTGACAATGAGTAAGTGAAAGGGTGGTTTAGATTAAGCATTTTCTTTTATGTTTTTGTTAAGCCCACTAACTGTTTGATACTTTGTTTCACTAACCCCAATTTCACTCTAGTTCTAGAGTATTTCACTTGTGAATTTGGTTTTGTTTGTGTATGTCAGGAGCCAATAGACATAATATTGAGGACGAGAGAACCCGCCGAAGGATAAGGAGAGCAGAAAGAGGAAAGTTCATAGTCGGTGAAGAAGGGTCAGAGGAATCAGAGGGAGAAGATCAAACCATGGATGATGAGATGCAAAATCCTCCTGGAGGGGTCAACAATAATGGTGGACAAGCTAGAAGGGTGTTATCCTCGTACACCATCCCTGACCCAAGACATTGTGGGAGTAGTATTGCTACACCAAATGTTCAGGCCAATAACTTTGAGTTAAAACCTCAGCTCATCACTTTGGTACAGAACAATTGCTCTTATGGAGGGGGGCCTCTTGAAGACCCAAATCAACATCTCTCTGTTTTTCTGAGGATATGCAATACAGTGAAGACAAATGGAGTGCATCCAGATGTCTACAAGTTGTTGCTATTTCCATTCTCTTTGAGGGATAAAGCCACTCAATGGCTAGAATCATTCCCCAAGGAAAGCCTCAATGATTGGAATGAAGTGATGGGCAAATTTCTAGCAAAGTTCTACCCACCTCAAAAGATCATCAAGTTGAAGACAGAGGTTCAGACTTTTAGGCAATTGGAAGGGGAGTCATTGTATGAAGCATGGGAAAGGTATAAAGCACTAATGAGAAGATGTCCCCCTGACATGTTTAGTGATTGGGTTAAGCTCCAAAACTTCTATGAAGGCTTAAGCTTCGAAGCAAGGAAGGGACTAGATTACTCATCAGGAGGATCACTCAACATGATGAAAACTGCCGAGGAGGCCCAAGACCTCATTGAGATTGTGGCAAACAATCAATATTATTACTCATCAGAGAGGCAGCACAATCCGACCCCAAAGAAAGGTGTAATGGAGCTTGAAGGTATTGATGCTATCTTGGCACAAAACAAGTTAATGCACCAACAAATCCAACAACAAATGGAGATGATAACAAAGAGAATGGATGGTTTGCAACTTGCAGCAGTGAACACAACAAATCAACCATTGCTTGAATGGAACCAAGGTGAAGGGACCAATGTTGAACAACCACAAGAACAAGTTCAATACATGCAGAACACTTCAAATTCTCAGGATGAATTTCATGGTGATACATACAACCCATCTTGGAAAAATCATCCCAATCTTAAGTGGGGTGAAAACCATTGGCAAAAGAATAGCAACCACAATCAAAACCGTCACACAAGCAACCAAAATCACCATGCCAACAACACTAACCAATATAGAAAAACACAAAACACATATCAACCACCCCATCATAACTCACAAACCCACCAAAATAACTTCTCTGCACCATCATCCAACTCACAAAATTACCACACTAATCCACCCAACAACTTCCAACAACAATCAACCCCCATCATACCCCCAATTGACCATCATGAAACTAGAATCTCAAGTCTTGAAGCAACCTTGCAAGCACTTGCTCAAACCACTCAAGCCTTAGCTAAGGGACACAAGGAACATGAGGTCATCATGAAGAACATTGAGAGACAAGTGGGACAGTTAGCCAAACAAGCCGAGCGACCAACCAATGTCCTTCCAAGTGACACAATACCCAACCCAAGAGAAGAATGTAAGGCTCTGCAGTTAAGGAGTGGCAAGGTAGTTGGTGAAAGTTCAAATAAAGAAGCAACAAAACCCAAAGAGCAAGACACAGTGGAGAGGCAAGATGAAGAAAAGGCTTCAACATCTAACAAAGGCAAGGAGGTTATCAAGCCACAAGGCAATCCACCAAGTCAAGGAGGCAACCGTGATGGCAAGGAGAGTGTGAATCCACAAAAAGAAAACAAAAATGAAGGAGTGAAAGCTTATGTACCCAAGCTTCCATACCCAACTAGGATACACAAAGGAGCAAAAGACCAACAATTCCCAAGGTTCTTAGAAATCTTCAAGAAACTTGAAATCAACATCCCATTAGCAGAAGCTCTGGAACAGATGCCATTATATGCAAAGTTTCTTAAGGAATTGATCACCAAGAAGAGAAGTTGGCAAGAAAAAGAAACGGTGATTCTCAATCAAGAGTGTAGTGCCATCATTCAACAAGGGCTACCCCCAAAACTCAAAGACCCTGGCAGCTTCCTCATACCTTGCACGATTGGGAGCATGGCCGTTGACAAATCACTTTGTGACCTGGGAGCAAGCATTAACCTAATGCCCCTTACCATGATGAAGAAAATGATGATTGAAGAGCTTAAACCCACAAGGATGTCACTCCAACTTGCTGACAGATCCATCAAAGTACCAAATGGAGTAGTTGAGAACCTCTTGGTGAAAGTGGGAAATTTCATATTCCCAGCTGATTTTGTGGTCCTAGACATGGATGAAGAGGGAAACAATTCAGTCATTCTTGGTAGACCCTTTTTGGCTACAGCTAGAACAATCATTGATGTGGAAAAAGGAGAGATGATTTTCAGAGTGCATGATGAGCAAATGACCATAAATGTCTTCAAAGCAATGCAACACCCTGTTGAGAAAGAAAATTGCATGAGGATTGATGTAGTAGATTCTTTGGTTGAAGAAGTACTTGACACAAACCATCAAATAAAACAAGAGGAAGTCCATAACATCAAGGAACAAGAGGAGAACAAACTGGAAGCATCAAAGGAACCAAGTGAAGCTACCAAAGAAGAGGCACCACAACAAGAGTTGAAACCACTACCCCCTCACCTTAAATATGCATTCCTTGGAGATAAGGATAGCTTCCCAGTGATCATCAATTCCACATTGAATGCAGAGGAAGAAGAAAAGCTCCTTGTGGTTTTGAAAGTTCACAAAGAGGCGTTGGGATGGACCATTGATGACTTGAAAGGCATAAGCCCTGCTGTATGCATGCACAAGATACTCTTAGAGGAGGGTTCCAAACCGGTGGTACAACCTCAAAGAAGATTGAATCCCACAATGAAGGAGGTTGTTCAAAAGGAAGTTCTGAAGTTGTGCAAGGCTGGGATCATCTACCCTATATCTGACAGCCCATGGGTTAGTCCAGTGCAAGTAGTACCTAAGAAAGGAGGCATGACTGTCATTGTTAATGAGAAGAATGAGCTTATTCCAACACGAACAGTGACAGGGTGGAGGATGTGCATAGACTATAGGAGGCTGAATGATGCCACACGGAAAGATCACTTCCCTCTACCTTTCATTGATCAGATGCTTGAAAGGTTGGCTGGCCATGCCTATTACTGTTTTCTTGATGGATATTCTGGGTATAATCAGATTGTGGTTGACCCCATGGATCAAGAGAAGACTTCCTTTACTTGTCCCTTTGGAGTCTTTGCATATAGGAGAATGCCATTTGGACTGTGTAATGCCCCAGCTACCTTTCAAAGGTGCATGCTATCAATCTTCTCGGACATGGTAGAAAAATTTATTGAAGTCTTTATGGATGATTTCTCTGTTTTTGGTGATTCCTTCAATACTTGCTTGCATCATCTTACCCTAGTCTTGAAAAGGTGCCAAGAAACCAATTTAGTTTTGAATTGGGAGAAGTGCCATTTCATGGTACCCGAAGGCATTGTTCTTGGTCACAAAATTTCAAGAAAGGGTATAGAAGTTGACAAGGCAAAAGTAGAAATTATAGAAAAACTTCCTTTGCCAACTAGTGTGAAAGCCGTTAGAAGTTTCTTAGGACATGCTGGTTTCTATAGGAGATTCATCAAAGATTTTTCAAAAATAGCAAAGCCACTAAGCAATTTGTTGGTGGTAGACAATCCTTTTATCTTTGATGATGAATGCAAACATGCTTTTGAAACTCTAAAGGCTAAGCTCACCACAGCACCAATCATCACACCCCCAAGTTGGGGACTACCTTTTGAACTCATGTGTGATGCAAGTAACCTTGCAATTGGTGCTGTGTTGGGGCAGAGGAAGGAAAAGAAGCTTCATGTTATCTACTATGCAAGTAAGGTATTGAATGAAACTCAAAGAAACTACACCACAACAGAGAAAGAGTTACTAGCCGTGGTATATGCTTTTGATAAGTTTAGACAATAT
The DNA here is from genome assembly GCF_003086295.3 of Arachis hypogaea. Lineage (NCBI taxonomy): Eukaryota > Viridiplantae > Streptophyta > Magnoliopsida > Fabales > Fabaceae > Arachis > Arachis hypogaea. The sequence continues at coordinate 28,131,378 of NC_092037.1, forward strand.
TTGATTGGATCTAAAGTCTTAGTGTATACTGACCATGCTGCTATTAAGTATCTTATGTCAAAACAGGATGCCAAACCAAGGCTAATCAGATGGGTGCTACTCCTACAAGAGTTTGACATTGAGATCAAAGATAGAAAGGGCAGTGAAAATCAAGTTGCTGATCACTTATCAAGGGTGCCACAAGATGCATGCCAAGACAACCTTCCATCAATAAATGAAGAATTTCCAGATGAACACCTCTTGCACATTCAACATGTCCCTTGGTTTGCAGATATGGCCAACTACAAGGCGGGGAGAATCATTCCACAAGAGTACACAAAACAACAAGTCAAGAAGCTGCTACATGAGGCTAAGTTCTTCTTCTGGGATGAACCATTCTTGTTCAAAAGATGCCCAGATGGAATGATAAGAAGATGTGTGCCAGAAGGTGAGATGAAGGACATACTATGGCATTGTCACAACTCTAGCTATGGTGGTCATTTTGGGGCTGAAAGAACTGCTGCAAAGGTCCTTCAAAGTGGTTTCTATTGGCCTTCAATCTTCAAGGATGCTAGGGAGTTTGTGAGCCAATGCAATGAATGTCAAAGAACAGGGGGTTTGTCAAAGAAAAATGAGATGCCTCAAAAGTTTATTTTGGAAGTGGAACTCTTTGATTTGTGGGGAATAGATTTCATGGGACCTTTTCCTCCATCTTACACATTCAAATACATCTTGGTAGCAGTAGAGTATGTCTCCAAATGGGTAGAAGCAATAGCCACCACCACATGTGATACCAACGTGGTCTTGCAATTCCTCAAGAAGAACATCTTCACTAGATTTGGAGTGCCCAAGGGACTTATAAGTGATGGGGGAAGCCACTTCTGCAACAAGCAATTAAATTCCTTACTCCACAAGTATGGTGTTACACACAAAGTAGCTACCCCATATCACCCACAAACCAATGGACAAGCTGAACTTGCCAACAGAGAGCTAAAAAGGATCTTGGAGAAAACTGTGGGAACAACAAGAAAGGATTGGGTTAAGAAGCTGGATGATGCACTTTGGGCATATAGGACAGCCTTCAAGACACCCATAGGAAAATCTCCATTTCAGTTGGTGTATGGAAAGGCATGCCACCTCCCTGTGGAGCTTGAACATAAGGCCTTTTGGGCCACCAAACTTCTGAATTTAGATGCTCAAGCAGCAGGAGAGAAGAGGTTGCTACAACTCAATGAACTTGAGGAGTTCAGATTGGAGGCATATGACAATGCCAAAATATACAAAGAGAGAGCAAAGAGATGGCATGATAAGAGGATCTCTCAAAGAACATTTGAACCAGGCCAAAAGGTGTTGCTATTCAACTCAAGATTGAAGATCTTTCCTGGGAAGCTGAGGTCTAGATGGACTGGTCCATACACCATCACCAAAGTATCACCTCATGGCTATGTTGAATTACTTGATGAAGCCTCAAAGCAAACTTTCACAGCTAATGGACATAGGGTGAAGCACTATTTTGGTGGCCCTTGGAGCAAGGAAGAGAGTGTGCAACTCTTAACATGAGCAAAGAAGTTGCAATGTCGAGCTAAGGACAATAAACAAAGCGCTTCATGGGAGGCAACCCATGCACAGGGAGTCTTTTATTTTCGTAATTGAGTAACCAATAATGATTAAGTAGACTAGTACATGGTGTATGTAAGGCACTAAGTTTGGTGTGGCCAACCTTGAAGTAATGGCAAATGTGTGTTCCACAACACTTAGCCACAAACTAAGTTTGGTGTCCATACATACACGAAAATGCTAGACTATGGAAGTATAATCATTTATTTTAATTAAAAAAAAAACGTGAAATAGCATGTAATGAAGGTAGAATACTAAGTTTGATGTGGCTATCTTTGGAATTAATTCCATAGAACACTTAGTCACAAACTAAGTTTGGTGTCTTTACTTGCATTATTAATGCTAAAAAAGATTAGATTAGGGAATCCATTCATAAATTTTAATTTTAGTTTAGTAAATTGTACATAGGAATATCATCATAAGCTTTTAGCTATTAATGTCACTTTAAGAATCTCAAGCTTTTGGAATTCTGTTGCAGGAAAGAAAGAAAGAAGTGATGGGGAATCTTGGAAGCACATAATGAAAGAAAGAAAGAAATGATGGGGAATCTTGGTGAGTGAAGTCACGGATACACAAGGAAGGGAAGTCACATGAGTTTTGAACATTGTGCATTGGAAAGATGTGAACTTAACATGCATTGGGCACAAGGAAGCATTCTCCCCACGCCATGACCGAGCCTTAAATGCCATTAAAACCATACATCCTCACCAAAGTTCACTTTAAATACTTCAACCACATTCATCAAACCTCATTCTTCATCACTCATTCTTCTACCCCCATAACCTCATTTCACTACCCGAACTCATACTCAACCTCCAACCTATTCCATGTTTCACAAATTCTAGCCTTAAACCTCATCTTTACCCAACAAAACTCATGAAGCACTACACCCCCTCACATAACCGAAACACTCCACCTCCCCTCACCATCATTGTCTAGCTTGCCTAAGTCACGTTGTGGCCATACATCTCTCCCATTCACAACCATTTTCCTTGTGCTTGAGGACAAGCATTCATCTAAGTTTGGTGTGGAAGATTCAACCCTTGCAAGTGAATGTCAATAGCCTCATCATCAAGGGATAGGAGAGGAGATGAAGGACAAGACACCTTTGATGAAAGAAGATTCAAATCCAAGCATAATGAGCGCATCTTTAGTTGGATGTCAAGCAAAGATGTTGTTCCGGAGTTACCTTTCAAGCTAAAGAAAGATGAATACCCTGAGATACAAAAAATAATCAGAAAAAGGGGATGGGAGCTTCTCTGTGACCAACCTCAAGAAGTGAGCATGCTTCTCATCCATGAGTTCTACACTAATGTGATAAGAGAATATGATGATGAAGAACCATACATGAGTTATGTAAGAGGTGTGAGTGTTGATTTCAGCCCGGACACCATCAACAGGGTGCTAAAGGTCAAGGCAAAACAGTTCAAACGAGCTAGCTATGAAGAAAGGGTTGAAAATAACCCAAGATATGTGGATGTGGTGAGTGACTTATGCAGAATAGGCACGGATTGGGTGTTGGATTCACATGGACAACCACTCAAGCTTCGGAGAGGTGATCTCATACCTCAAACAAAAGGATGGCATGACATAGTGAGGAGATCATTGATGTCCACTTCAAATAATTCTGAGGTAACGGTGAATAGAGCAATAATGATCCATTGCATAATGAAAGGAGGGGAAATCAATGTTGGAGACATTATAGCCAAGAACATAATTGACATAGCTCAAAAAGTCAAACAGACAGCTGGCTAGGATATCCTAGTACTATTCTGCGCCTATGTGAAGAAGCTGGAGTGCCTCTTGAAGAATTTGGAGAAACTGATTTGGTCTCTATTGGAAAGCCTCTCACCCGAGAAAGGTTGGAGTTTATCACCACAACCCAATTGGAAAGGCAACCTTTAGCAAGAAGGAAGAAAAGGAAAGAAGTAAGACAAGAGGAGGAGCCTCAAGAAATGGATGAACCCCACACCTTGAACATGAATCAACTCCAAGCCGCCTTGGAAGGAATCTCTGGGCAGTACTCACAAATTCAAAGAAGCCAAGAGGAGCAAGCTCAACAACAAAGGGACCTTTGGCAGTTGATGGACCAACAAAGAGGGGTTCAAGTTCAATGGATGAACCAACAAAATGAATACCAAGCACACATGATGGAGTTACAACAAGAACAATATGCCAAGATGCAGGAAGCCATCAACAATTCAACTATGGAACATGAAAGAGCCATGGAGAAAGTAATACAAGAACAAGCTCAACTAAGGATAGAGCAAGCTCAGCAAAGAGAACTTCTCCATAGATTGGATGCTAGACATAATGCATTTCACAAAGATTTCAATGAAAGCAGAATGTTCAGGGAAGCCAGGCACAAGGACAGACTTGAATATGATATATGCACCCAAGAAAAGCTCAGTTACCTCTGCTCCACACCCCCCATTACTCAACCCACAAATTAAAACCTTTAATGAAGCTCGCAAGATATTTGAAGAGCAGGAACTTGCAAGGGTGAGATTTAATCAACAAAGGCTAAATGAGACAATGATAAGCCAAGGAGTGTGGCAAAGAGAAGAGAGGATGCAACGACACAACAACAAGGAAACGGAGAAGCAAAAAGAAAGAAGATCCAAAGGAGATGCAACAAAAAGCAACAAGGAAGTTGAGAAAGAAAAAGAAAGAAGATCCAAAGGGCAAAGGAAAGCAAGGAGAATCAAGCAAGGAAAAGGACATGAGACTAAAGTGGTGAAGTTCTTGTTTGTCTTTATGTTTTATTAAATAAAGAAGATGTATGTCTGAAATATGGTATACCTTCTAAGATGCATTTTTTTCTTTTTGAAGCATTTTCTTTTATGTTATCCATTCCATGCATCACCACTCACAAGGTTGGAATGGTTGCTTGTCTTAAGTACTTTTACTTGTCAATGGAATAAAAGATGTAGTTTGAGCAAGAACAGAGAGAAATCTAGCTTAAGAAGGATCATGTTGTCCCATAAGAAAAGTGCTAGTACTTTATTGTGAAAGAACCAAGGCTCAAGAAATTCAAAAGAATGCTTGTTATACAAGACTAGTTTGGTTGAGGATCACAAAGACTATAAGTAAAGCACAAATAACCTGACAAAAAAAAAAAAAAAAAATAAAGAAAAAAAATTTTTTTGTTATTTAAGAATACGTATAATAGGCTTCATCAGAAATTGAAAACGGAATCATTGAAACAACAAGTACTATACAAACATTTAGCAACCCAAAGAGGTGCTGGACACCACTATCCAAATAAAATTTCAATGTTATATGCCTGTGATTGAATGTGTTAAGGAGAGAGGCTTGAGTTAGTAATCTTTAAGAGTGTCTCAACACTTAACAACTTGAACCAACTGGTTTAGGATTGTTGATTGAAAACTTATGCTAAAGAGCCGCCTTAAGACAAGATTTTGAGCTTGTTTGAAATGAGAAGGAATATAAAAAAAGAGGAGAAAAGCATCAATTAAAGAATGGTTCAAGATATGTGCTGTGATAATAGAAAAGGTCTAGTGAAGTTAACCAATTTAGTATTGAAGCAAGCATCTTAATTGAGAAAGTTGAGTAGTGTGTTCAATTACAATAAATTAATGACCACACAAGTGAGGATGACATGCTCAATGAAAAATTACTCTCTGGTAGAACATTCAAGTCTTACATCTTAGATTCTTGAGACAAAGCTTTTATATTTTGCTGAGGACAAGCAACACTTTAAGTTTGGTGTTGTGATGCAATTGCATATTTGATATATTAGCTAGTTAGTTTAGTTGATTTTAGCTTGATTTCACTCATTTTCTCTAAATAAACAAGTCCTTTTATGAGTTTGTTTTCATGCATGAGAATACTAAGGAACATGTTGATTCTAGCCAATTCATGCAAATATTTAATGAATATATACAGAATGGTATGAATGAATCTCATGGAATTTGTGCATGAATTGGTAAGACTTTGAAGCTATTTCCTTTGTTGATGATAGGTGATGAAACAAGGAAGCATGGAAGCAAGAAGGATGCAAGCTGGGCAAGAAGAGTTGGCGTTGCCAACTTGGAGAGGGCTGCGTTATTGAAGGAAACGCCAGGCAACCAAGAAGCAAAGTGGCGTTGCCAACTTAGAATAGAGGGCGTGTTGAGGATAACGCCAGGCAGCCTTGGAAGCAAAGTTGGCGTGCAACTTGAGAATAGGATGAGTTGTTGAAGCAACGTCCACACAAGCAAGGAACTTGGCCCTGGAGGAAGAGCTGGCTTTGCCAACTCTAGAACCACGTTGCCAACGCCCACACAAGCAAGGAACTTGAGCCATGAAGGAGTGTCGAGGGCTTGCAACGCCAAGAACTATGGGCGTTGTTGAAGGCAACGCCACACACACAAGCAATTTTGCCCTGATGAGTGAAGCACTTGCCAACTTGAGGAGCTTGCCAACGCCACACACAAGCTTGGCCCTGGATGAAGTGAAGCACGTTGCCAACTGAGGAGGCGTTGCCAACGCCACACACAAGCAATTTTGGCACCAAAGGGAGCTCGAGCACGTTTGAGCTAGGAAGCATTGGCGTGTTGGCAACAACGCCAGGAATGGTTGCTTGGCTAGGCACCAAGTCTTGGTGCCAACCAAGTTGCCAACGCCAAGTGGTGCTGCCAGCCAGTTGCCAACGCCAAATTGCTGCAGCCAGGTTGCTAACGCCAAATGGTGCTGCCAGCCAAGTTGCCAACGCCAGAATCAATTGCCAACGCCAAGCCTCACCATTCACGTTGCTAACGCCAGGGAGAGCACCATTCAAGTTGCTAACGCCAGGAAAGGCACCATGCACGTTTGCCAACGCCCATTAGCCTTGGTATGCACGTTGCCAACGCCAGAAGCAAACTTGGAGCCTTGAGAAAGGCTCGAGCACGTTGCCAATGTGCTGAAGAGAAGGAGTGTCATCAACAACGCCAGGAAATTGTTAATGCACGTTGCTAACTTGGAATATATGGGGCGTTATTCACAACAACTCCAACAGGCAGCCTGACCATGTCCACTTCAAGGAAATATCTTGAGCTACAGAGATCCAAATGAGTGATTCCAGTTGCGTTGGAAAGCTGACATTCAGAGCTTTCCAACCATATATAATAGTCATTGTGGAGCACAAAATTGAGGCCAAACCAGATCATCTTTAGACCCTAAAACAAGAACATGAAGTGAAATTCAAGGAGCTAGAGATGAGCCCTGGAGGGGGCACGAGCACTTGCCAACGTGCATTAAGGGGCGTGTTTTGCAACAACGCCAGCCCAGCCCCTGCCTTGGGAGGCTAGGCACAGGCACGTTGCCAACTTGGGATTGAAGGTGCGTTTTGGCAACAACTTGGCAGCTTAACCTACTTTCTTTGAGGAAGCATAACTTGAGCTAGGGAAATCCAAATGAGGTATTCAGTGGCATTAGAAAGAGACATCAAGAGATTTCCAATGATGTATGATAGTCCATATGGAAGCGAGGATTGACACTCAAATTCTGGCTACATTTAGCATGAAAATAGAGCCAAGAAGAGGATAGCACCGTTGTTTCAATAACTTGGCTAGCAACGCCCAAGTCTCAAAGCTCACTCCCAGGAAAATGCCATGCACGTTGCCAACGTGCTATGCCTGGTATTGCCAACAACGCCCCTCAATGGCCAGAATTGATGCCATGCCTACTTCCCCTTTCATCACAAAGCCAAACTTTCTTCAATTGAACCAAGAATGCAACATATGAGAAAGCCCACCATTGCTAGCCACTTGAAATCTTTGAAAGATTTTAGGACTAGTTATAAATAGAGATTGAGTTTGTACTTGAAGGGACTTTTACTTGATTTTAGACACTTAGACATTTTACACTTTTTAGACTGTATTTGAGAACTCTTTTTGTACTTCCGAGAGGAGACCCAGAGAGCTAATCTTGTGTTATCTTGAATTCTCTTCTCTTATTTTCTTAATCTTTAAGCATTTCATATTTCCTTCTCTCTTTCTTTGCACCTAGTTAATTTTGAGTTGATGGCAATTTTTTTTGAATTGGACTATGATTCCTAACCCCACTTTCATTAGGAGAGGAGCTCTGTTGGTTGGAATGAATTGGTGAACCCATCTCTCTTTCTCAATTTTAGGTGTTGATCTAAAGAGGGAACTCTTGTTC
>NC_092037.1:28140120-28190316 GCF_003086295.3 Arachis hypogaea
TGGGATTGAAGGTGCTTTTTGGCAACAACTTGGCAGCTTAACCTTACCTTTCTTTGAGGAAGCATAACTTGAGCTAGGAAAGTCCAAATGAGGTGATTTCAGTGGCATTGGAAAGAAGACATCAAGAGCTTTCCAATGATGTATGATAGTCCATATGGAAGCAGAGGATTGACACTCAAATTCTGGGCTACATTTAGCATGAAAATAGAGCCAAGAAGAGGAGTAGCACGTTGTTTGCAATAACTGGGCTAGCAACCCAAGTCTCAAAGCTCACTCCCAGGAAAATGCCATGCACGTTTGCCAACGTGCATTATGCCTGGAGTTATTGCCAACAACGCCCCTCAATGGGCCAGAATTGATGCCAACTTGCTCTACTTCCCCTATTCATCACAAAGGCCAAAACTTCTTCAATTGAACCAAGAATGCAACAATGAGAAAGCCCACATTGCTAGCCCACTTGAAGATCTTTGAAAGAGTTTTAGGACTAGTATAAATAGAGAAGGAGTCCAGGAGATAGATAATTTGTTCATCTTGACTTCTCTTCTTCATTTTCTTAATCTTAAGCATTTCACTATTCTTCTTCATCTTTCTTTGCACTTAGTTTAATTTTGGTTGATGGCAATTGTTGTTGAGATTGGAGCTATGATTCACTAAACCCACTTTCATTAGGGGAGAGCTCTGTTGGTTGGAATGAATTGGTGACCCATCTTCTCTTTCTCAATTTTAGTGGTTATCTAAAGAGGGAACTCTTGTTCTTCAAAATTCACCACCATCGAGAGAGGGGTTAATCTATATGAATTGTGTGGTGAATTTGATGAATGAGCCACATAATTCAGTTTAGAGTTCATCCTTTCATGATTTCCTCAATCAATATACCTTGGTTAGTATGTGAGATGTAATCTCTTGTTAGATTTTGGAATTGTGGCTGGATTAAATGAGCTCATTCTTCTATGAACAATTAGATCACGAGATGCAATTCTATTTGAAGAGATTGAATCACCAAGAGATTGGGATTCAATCACCATTTGCCATGGATCTATACCCATGATGAGGAAGATTTGACTAACATCAATTCATGAAACTAACATCTCTGATCCCTAATGATCTTCTCCATCATCAATTCTTATTTTTTTACTTCTAGTTGTTTGATTACCCATAACCCAATTCCCTTTTACATTCTGTCAATTTATTATTCTTGTCATCTACATTTTGTTCTTTCAATTCTTGCATTTACTCTTATGTTCTTTAAATTTCTGCACCCTTTAATTCCTTGCCATTTATCTTTGATGTTATTTAAGTTTCTTGCAATTTAAGTTTCAGTTATTTACTTCCACTTTATTTCTCTCTTCTCGTTCTTTACATTCTTTGCCATTTAAATTCTTGCAATTATGTTCAAAAATCAAAATGCTCATGAAATCAAAACTATGTTTGCTTGACTAAATCTACCATTTAACTAAAGTTGCTTAATCTACCAATCTCCGTGGATCGACCTCACTCTTTGTGAGTTTTATTACTTGATACGACCGGTATACTTGCCGGTTGTACGTGAAATCTAAATTTTACGTATCAAGTTTTTGGCGCCATTGCCGGGGATTGGAAGATTGACAATGAGTAAGTGAAAGGGTGGTTTAGATTAAGCATTTTCTTTTATGTTTTTGTTAAGCCCACTAACTGTTTGATACTTTGTTTCACTAACCCCAATTTCACTCTAGTTCTAGAGTATTTCACTTGTGAATTTGGTTTTGTTTGTGTATGTCAGGAGCCAATAGACATAATATTGAGGACGAGAGAACCCGCCGAAGGATAAGGAGAGCAGAAAGAGGAAAGTTCATAGTCGGTGAAGAAGGGTCAGAGGAATCAGAGGGAGAAGATCAAACCATGGATGATGAGATGCAAAATCCTCCTGGAGGGGTCAACAATAATGGTGGACAGCTAGAAGGGTGTTATCCTCGTACACCATCCCTGACCAAGACATTGTGGGAGTAGTATTGCTACACCAAATGTTCAGGCCAATAACTTTGAGTTAAAACCTCAGCTCATCACTTTGGTACAGAACAATTGCTCTTATGGAGGGGGGCCTCTTGAAGACCCAAATCAACATCTCTCTGTTTTTCTGAGGATATGCAATACAGTGAAGACAAATGGAGTGCATCCAGATGTCTACAAGTTGTTGCTATTTCCATTCTCTTTGAGGGATAAAGCCACTCAATGGCTAGAATCATTCCCCAAGGAAAGCCTCAATGATTGGAATGAAGTGATGGGCAAATTTCTAGCAAAGTTCTACCCACCTCAAAAGATCATCAAGTTGAAGACAGAGGTTCAGACTTTTAGGCAATTGGAAGGGGAGTCATTGTATGAAGCATGGGAAAGGTATAAAGCACTAATGAGAAGATGTCCCCCTGACATGTTTAGTGATTGGGTTAAGCTCCAAAACTTCTATGAAGGCTTAAGCTTCGAAGCAAGGAAGGGACTAGATTACTCATCAGGAGGATCACTCAACATGATGAAAACTGCCGAGGAGGCCCAAGACCTCATTGAGATTGTGGCAAACAATCAATATTATTACTCATCAGAGAGGCAGCACAATCCGACCCCAAGAAAGGTGTAATGGAGCTTGAAGGTATTGATGCTATCTTGGCACAAAACAAGTTAATGCACCAACAAATCCAACAACAAATGGAGATGATAACAAAGAGAATGGATGGTTTGCAACTTGCAGCAGTGAACACAACAAATCAACCATTGCTTGAATGGAACCAAGGTGAAGGGACCAATGTTGAACAACCACAAGAACAAGTTCAATACATGCAGAACACTTCAAATTCTCAGGATGAATTTCATGGTGATACATACAACCCATCTTGGAAAAATCATCCCAATCTTAAGTGGGGTGAAAACCATTGGCAAAAGAATAGCAACCACAATCAAAACCGTCACACAAGCAACCAAAATCACCATGCCAACAACACTAACCAATATAGAAAAACACAAAACACATATCAACCACCCCATCATAACTCACAAACCCACCAAAATAACTTCTCTGCACCATCATCCAACTCACAAAATTACCACACTAATCCACCCAACAACTTCCAACAACAATCAACCCCCATCATACCCCCAATTGACCATCATGAAACTAGAATCTCAAGTCTTGAAGCAACCTTGCAAGCACTTGCTCAAACCACTCAAGCCTTAGCTAAGGGACACAAGGAACATGAGGTCATCATGAAGAACATTGAGAGACAAGTGGGACAGTTAGCCAAACAAGCCGAGCGACCAACCAATGTCCTTCCAAGTGACACAATACCCAACCCAAGAGAAGAATGTAAGGCTCTGCAGTTAAGGAGTGGCAAGGTAGTTGGTGAAAGTTCAAATAAAGAAGCAACAAAACCCAAAGAGCAAGACACAGTGGAGAGGCAAGATGAAGAAAAGGCTTCAACATCTAACAAAGGCAAGGAGGTTATCAAGCCACAAGGCAATCCACCAAGTCAAGGAGGCAACCGTGATGGCAAGGAGAGTGTGAATCCACAAAAAGAAAACAAAAATGAAGGAGTGAAAGCTTATGTACCCAAGCTTCCATACCCAACTAGGATACACAAAGGAGCAAAAGACCAACAATTCCCAAGGTTCTTAGAAATCTTCAAGAAACTTGAAATCAACATCCCATTAGCAGAAGCTCTGGAACAGATGCCATTATATGCAAAGTTTCTTAAGGAATTGATCACCAAGAAGAGAAGTTGGCAAGAAAAAGAAACGGTGATTCTCAATCAAGAGTGTAGTGCCATCATTCAACAAGGGCTACCCCAAAACTCAAAGACCCTGGCAGCTTCCTCATACCTTGCACGATTGGGAGCATGGCCGTTGACAAATCACTTTGTGACCTGGGAGCAAGCATTAACCTAATGCCCCTTACCATGATGAAGAAAATGATGATTGAAGAGCTTAAACCCACAAGGATGTCACTCCAACTTGCTGACAGATCCATCAAAGTACCAAATGGAGTAGTTGAGAACCTCTTGGTGAAAGTGGGAAATTTCATATTCCCAGCTGATTTTGTGGTCCTAGACATGGATGAAGAGGGAAACAATTCAGTCATTCTTGGTAGACCCTTTTTGGCTACAGCTAGAACAATCATTGATGTGGAAAAAGGAGAGATGATTTTCAGAGTGCATGATGAGCAAATGACCATAAATGTCTTCAAAGCAATGCAACACCCTGTTGAGAAAGAAAATTGCATGAGGATTGATGTAGTAGATTCTTTGGTTGAAGAAGTACTTGACACAAACCATCAAATAAAACAAGAGGAAGTCCATAACATCAAGGAACAAGAGGAGAACAAACTGGAAGCATCAAAGGAACCAAGTGAAGCTACCAAAGAAGAGGCACCACAACAAGAGTTGAAACCACTACCCCCTCACCTTAAATATGCATTCCTTGGAGATAAGGATAGCTTCCCAGTGATCATCAATTCCACATTGAATGCAGAGGAAGAAGAAAAGCTCCTTGTGGTTTTGAAAGTTCACAAAGAGGCGTTGGGATGGACCATTGATGACTTGAAAGGCATAAGCCCTGCTGTATGCATGCACAAGATACTCTTAGAGGAGGGTTCCAAACCGGTGGTACAACCTCAAAGAAGATTGAATCCCACAATGAAGGAGGTTGTTCAAAAGGAAGTTCTGAAGTTGTGCAAGGCTGGGATCATCTACCCTATATCTGACAGCCCATGGGTTAGTCCAGTGCAAGTAGTACCTAAGAAAGGAGGCATGACTGTCATTGTTAATGAGAAGAATGAGCTTATTCCAACACGAACAGTGACAGGGTGGAGGATGTGCATAGACTATAGGAGGCTGAATGATGCCACACGGAAAGATCACTTCCCTCTACCTTTCATTGATCAGATGCTTGAAAGGTTGGCTGGCCATGCCTATTACTGTTTTCTTGATGGATATTCTGGGTATAATCAGATTGTGGTTGACCCCATGGATCAAGAGAAGACTTCCTTTACTTGTCCCTTTGGAGTCTTTGCATATAGGAGAATGCCATTTGGACTGTGTAATGCCCCAGCTACCTTTCAAAGGTGCATGCTATCAATCTTCTCGGACATGGTAGAAAAATTTATTGAAGTCTTTATGGATGATTTCTCTGTTTTTGGTGATTCCTTCAATACTTGCTTGCATCATCTTACCCTAGTCTTGAAAAGTGCCAAGAAACCAATTTAGTTTTGAATTGGGAGAAGTGCCATTTCATGGTACCCGAAGGCATTGTTCTTGGTCACAAAATTTCAAGAAAGGGTATAGAAGTTGACAAGGCAAAAGTAGAAATTATAGAAAAACTTCCTTTGCCAACTAGTGTGAAAGCCGTTAGAAGTTTCTTAGGACATGCTGGTTTCTATAGGAGATTCATCAAAGATTTTTCAAAAATAGCAAAGCCACTAAGCAATTTGTTGGTGGTAGACAATCCTTTTATCTTTGATGATGAATGCAAACATGCTTTTGAAACTCTAAAGGCTAAGCTCACCACAGCACCAATCATCACACCCCCAAGTTGGGGACTACCTTTTGAACTCATGTGTGATGCAAGTAACCTTGCAATTGGTGCTGTGTTGGGGCAGAGGAAGGAAAAGAAGCTTCATGTTATCTACTATGCAAGTAAGGTATTGAATGAAACTCAAAGAAACTACACCACAACAGAGAAAGAGTTACTAGCCGTGGTATATGCTTTTGATAAGTTTAGACAATATTTGATTGGATCTAAAGTCTTAGTGTATACTGACCATGCTGCTATTAAGTATCTTATGTCAAAACAGGATGCCAAACCAAGGCTAATCAGATGGGTGCTACTCCTACAAGAGTTTGACATTGAGATCAAAGATAGAAAGGCAGTGAAAATCAAGTTGCTGATCACTTATCAAGGGTGCCACAAGATGCATGCCAAGACAACCTTCCATCAATAAATGAAGAATTTCCAGATGAACACCTCTTGCACATTCAACATGTCCCTTGGTTTGCAGATATGGCCAACTACAAGGCGGGGAGAATCATTCCACAAGAGTACACAAAACAACAAGTCAAGAAGCTGCTACATGAGGCTAAGTTCTTCTTCTGGGATGAACCATTCTTGTTCAAAAGATGCCCAGATGGAATGATAAGAAGATGTGTGCCAGAAGGTGAGATGAAGGACATACTATGGCATTGTCACAACTCTAGCTATGGTGGTCATTTTGGGGCTGAAAGAACTGCTGCAAAGGTCCTTCAAAGTGGTTTCTATTGGCCTTCAATCTTCAAGGATGCTAGGGAGTTTGTGAGCCAATGCAATGAATGTCAAAGAACAGGGGGTTTGTCAAAGAAAAATGAGATGCCTCAAAAGTTTATTTTGGAAGTGGAACTCTTTGATTTGTGGGGAATAGATTTCATGGACCTTTTCCTCCATCTTACACATTCAAATACATCTTGGTAGCAGTAGAGTATGTCTCCAAATGGGTAGAAGCAATAGCCACCACCACATGTGATACCAACGTGGTCTTGCAATTCCTCAAGAAGAACATCTTCACTAGATTTGGAGTGCCCAAGGGACTTATAAGTGATGGGGGAAGCCACTTCTGCAACAAGCAATTAAATTCCTTACTCCACAAGTATGGTGTTACACACAAAGTAGCTACCCCATATCACCCACAAACCAATGGACAAGCTGAACTTGCCAACAGAGAGCTAAAAAGGATCTTGGAGAAAACTGTGGGAACAACAAGAAAGGATTGGGTTAAGAAGCTGGATGATGCACTTTGGGCATATAGGACAGCCTTCAAGACACCCATAGGAAAATCTCCATTTCAGTTGGTGTATGGAAAGGCATGCCACCTCCCTGTGGAGCTTGAACATAAGGCCTTTTGGGCCACCAAACTTCTGAATTTAGATGCTCAAGCAGCAGGAGAGAAGAGGTTGCTACAACTCAATGAACTTGAGGAGTTCAGATTGGAGGCATATGACAATGCCAAAATATACAAAGAGAGAGCAAAGAGATGGCATGATAAGAGGATCTCTCAAAGAACATTTGAACCAGGCCAAAAGGTGTTGCTATTCAACTCAAGATTGAAGATCTTTCCTGGGAAGCTGAGGTCTAGATGGACTGGTCCATACACCATCACCAAAGTATCACCTCATGGCTATGTTGAATTACTTGATGAAGCCTCAAAGCAAACTTTCACAGCTAATGGACATAGGGTGAAGCACTATTTTGGTGGCCCTTGGAGCAAGGAAGAGAGTGTGCAACTCTTAACATGAGCAAAGAAGTTGCAATGTCGAGCTAAGGACAATAAACAAAGCGCTTCATGGGAGGCAACCCATGCACAGGGAGTCTTTTATTTTCGTAATTGAGTAACCAATAATGATTAAGTAGACTAGTACATGGTGTATGTAAGGCACTAAGTTTGGTGTGGCCAACCTTGAAGTAATGGCAAATGTGTGTTCCACAACACTTAGCCACAAACTAAGTTTGGTGTCCATACATACACGAAAATGCTAGACTATGGAAGTATAATCATTTATTTTAATTAAAAAAAAAACGTGAAATAGCATGTAATGAAGGTAGAATACTAAGTTTGATGTGGCTATCTTTGGAATTAATTCCATAGAACACTTAGTCACAAACTAAGTTTGGTGTCTTTACTTGCATTATTAATGCTAAAAAAGATTAGATTAGGGAATCCATTCATAAATTTTAATTTTAGTTTAGTAATTGTACATAGGAATATCATCATAAGCTTTTAGCTATTAATGTCACTTTAAGAATCTCAAGCTTTTGGAATTCTGTTGCAGGAAAGAAAGAAAGAAGTGATGGGGAATCTTGGAAGCACATAATGAAAGAAAGAAAGAAATGATGGGGAATCTTGGTGAGTGAAGTCACGGATACACAAGGAAGGGAAGTCACATGAGTTTTGAACATTGTGCATTGGAAAGATGTGAACTTAACATGCATTGGGCACAAGGAAGCATTCTCCCCACGCCATGACCGAGCCTTAAATGCCATTAAAACCATACATCCTCACCAAAGTTCACTTTAAATACTTCAACCACATTCATCAAACCTCATTCTTCATCACTCATTCTTCTACCCCCATAACCTCATTTCACTACCCGAACTCATACTCAACCTCCAACCTATTCCATGTTTCACAAATTCTAGCCTTAAACCTCATCTTTACCCAACAAAACTCATGAAGCACTACACCCCCTCACATAACCGAAACACTCCACCTCCCCTCACCATCATTGTCTAGCTTGCCTAAGTCACGTTGTGGCCATACATCTCTCCCATTCACAACCATTTTCCTTGTGCTTGAGGACAAGCATTCATCTAAGTTTGGTGTGGAAGATTCAACCCTTGCAAGTGAATGTCAATAGCCTCATCATCAAGGGATAGGAGAGGAGATGAAGGACAAGACACCTTTGATGAAAGAAGATTCAAATCCAAGCATAATGAGCGCATCTTTAGTTGGATGTCAAGCAAAGATGTTGTTCCGGAGTTACCTTTCAAGCTAAAGAAAGATGAATACCCTGAGATACAAAAAATAATCAGAAAAAGGGGATGGGAGCTTCTCTGTGACCAACCTCAAGAAGTGAGCATGCTTCTCATCCATGAGTTCTACACTAATGTGATAAGAGAATATGATGATGAAGAACCATACATGAGTTATGTAAGAGGTGTGAGTGTTGATTTCAGCCCGGACACCATCAACAGGGTGCTAAAGGTCAAGGCAAAACAGTTCAAACGAGCTAGCTATGAAGAAAGGGTTGAAAATAACCCAAGATATGTGGATGTGGTGAGTGACTTATGCAGAATAGGCACGGATTGGGTGTTGGATTCACATGGACAACCACTCAAGCTTCGGAGAGGTGATCTCATACCTCAAACAAAAGGATGGCATGACATAGTGAGGAGATCATTGATGTCCACTTCAAATAATTCTGAGGTAACGGTGAATAGAGCAATAATGATCCATTGCATAATGAAAGGAGGGGAAATCAATGTTGGAGACATTATAGCCAAGAACATAATTGACATAGCTCAAAAAGTCAAACAAGACAGCTGGCTAGGATATCCTAGTACTATTCTGCGCCTATGTGAAGAAGCTGGAGTGCCTCTTGAAGAATTTGGAGAAACTGATTTGGTCTCTATTGGAAAGCCTCTCACCCGAGAAAGGTTGGAGTTTATCACCACAACCCAATTGGAAAGGCAACCTTTAGCAAGAAGGAAGAAAAGGAAAGAAGTAAGACAAGAGGAGGAGCCTCAAGAAATGGATGAACCCCACACCTTGAACATGAATCAACTCCAAGCCGCCTTGGAAGGAATCTCTGGGCAGTACTCACAAATTCAAAGAAGCCAAGAGGAGCAAGCTCAACAACAAAGGGACCTTTGGCAGTTGATGGACCAACAAAGAGGGGTTCAAGTTCAATGGATGAACCAACAAAATGAATACCAAGCACACATGATGGAGTTACAACAAGAACAATATGCCAAGATGCAGGAAGCCATCAACAATTCAACTATGGAACATGAAAGAGCCATGGAGAAAGTAATACAAGAACAAGCTCAACTAAGGATAGAGCAAGCTCAGCAAAGAGAACTTCTCCATAGATTGGATGCTAGACATAATGCATTTCACAAAGATTTCAATGAAAGCAGAATGTTCAGGGAAGCCAGGCACAAGGACAGACTTGAATATGATATATGCACCCAAGAAAAGCTCAGTTACCTCTGCTCCACACCCCCATTACTCAACCCACAAATTAAAACCTTTAATGAAGCTCGCAAGATATTTGAAGAGCAGGAACTTGCAAGGGTGAGATTTAATCAACAAAGGCTAAATGAGACAATGATAAGCCAAGGAGTGTGGCAAAGAGAAGAGAGGGATGCAACGACACAACAACAAGGAGAACGGAGAAGCAAAAAGAAAGAAGATCCAAAGGGAGATGCAACAACAAAGCAACAAGGAGAGTTGAGAAAGAAAAAGAAAGAAGATCCAAAGGGCAAAGGAAAGCAAGGAGAATCAAGCAAGGGAAAAGGGACATGAAGACTAAAGGTGGTGAAGTTCCTTTGTTTGTCTTTATGTTTTATTAAATAAAGAAGATGTATGTCTGAAATATGGTATACCTTCTAAGATGCATTTTTTTTCTTTTTGAAGCATTTTCTTTTATGTTATCCATTCCATGCATCACCACTCACAAGGTTGGAATGGTTGCTTGTCTTAAGTACTTTTACTTGTCAATGGAATAAAAGATGTAGTTTGAGCAAGAACAGAGAGAAATCTAGCTTAAGAAGGATCATGTTGTCCCATAAGAAAAGTGCTAGTACTTTTATTGTGAAAGAACCAAGGCTCAAGAAATTCAAAAGAATGCTTGTTTATACAAGACTAGTTTGGTTGAGGATCACAAAGACCTTATAAGTAAAAGCACAAATAACCTTGACAATAAAGAAAACACAAAACAAAGAATGAAATGCTAGGCATCAATGACAAATTTGGATATGTGTCTGTGGTGATTGATGTTAAGAGACATACTTGGGCTAGTAAATCCGAGGGGTGCTTCATCACCCGATAACTTGAGTTAACTAACTCGGGATTATCGATTGAAAACTCACAATCAAGAGTAGCTCTATAACAGAACATTTAGCAACCCAAAGAGGTGCTGGACACCACTATCCAAATAAAATTTCAATGTTATATGCCTGTGATTGAATGTGTTAAGGAGAGAGGCTTGAGTTAGTAAATCTTTAAGAGTGTCTCAACACTTAACAACTTGAACCAACTGGTTTAGGATTGTTGATTGAAAACTTATGCTAAAGAGCCGCCTTAAGACAAGATTTTGAGCTTGTTTGAAATGAGAAGGAATATAAAAAAAAGAGGAGAAAAGCATCAATTAAAGAATGGTTCAAGGATCATGTGCTGTGATAATAGAAAAGGTCTAGTGAAGTTAACCAATTTAGTATTGAAGCAAGCATCTTAATTGAGAAAGTTGAGTAGCTGTGTTCAATTACAATAAATTAATGACCACACAAGTGAGGATGACATGCTCAATGAAAAATTACTCTCTGGTAGAACATTCAAGTCTTACATCTTAGATTCTTGAGACAAAGCTTTTATATTTTGCTTGAGGACAAGCAACACTTTAAGTTTGGTGTTGTGATGCAATTGCATATTTGATATATTAGCTAGTTAGTTTAGTTGATTTTAGCTTGATTTCACTCATTTTCTCTAAATAAACAAGTCCTTTTATGAGTTTGTTTTCATGCATGAGAATACTAAGGAACATGTTGATTCTAGCCAAATTCATGCAAATGATTTAATGAATATATACATGAATGAGTATGAATGAATCTCATGGAATTTGTGCATGAATTGGTAAGACTTTGAAGCTATTTCCTTTGTTGATGATAGGTGATGAAACAAGGAAGCATGGAAGCAAGAAGGATGCAAGCTGGGCAAGAAGGAGTTGGCGTTGCCAACTTGGAAGAGGGCTGCGTTATTGAAGGAAACGCCAGGCAACCAAGAAGCAAAGTTGGCGTTGCCAACTTGAGAATAGAGGGCGTTGTTGAGGATAACGCCAGGCAGCCTTGGAAGCAAAGTTGGCGTTGCCAACTTGAAGAATAGGATGAGTTGTTGAAGGCAACGTCCACACAAGCAAGGAACTTGGCCCTGGAGGAAGAGCTGGCTTTGCCAACTCTAGAACCACGTTGCCAACGCCCACACAAGCAAGGAACTTGAGCCATGAAGGAGTGTCGAGGGCGTTGCCAACGCCAAGAACTATGGGCGTTGTTGAAGGCAACGCCACACACACAAGCAATTTTGGCCCTGGATGAAGTGAAGCACGTTGCCAACTTGAGGAGGGCGTTGCCAACGCCACACACAAGCTTGGCCCTGGATGAAGTGAAGCACGTTGCCAACTTGAGGAGGGCGTTGCCAACGCCACACACAAGCAATTTTGGCACCAAAGGGGAGCTCGAGCACGTTTGAGCTAGGAAGCATTGGCGTGTTTGGCAACAACGCCAGGAATGGTTGCTTGGCTAGGCACCAAGTCTTGGTGCCAACCAAGTTGCCAACGCCAAGTGGTGCTGCCAGCCAGGTTGCCAACGCCAAATGGTGCTGCCAGCCAGGTTGCTAACGCCAAATGGTGCTGCCAGCCAAGTTGCCAACGCCAGAATCAAGTTGCCAACGCCAAGCCTCACCATTCACGTTGCTAACGCCAGGGAGAGGCACCATTCAAGTTGCTAACGCCAGGAAAGGCACCATGCACGTTGCCAACGCCCATTAGCCTTGGTATGCACGTTGCCAACGCCAGGAAGCAAACTTGGAGCCTTGAGAAAGGCTCGAGCACGTTGCCAATGTGCTGAAGAGAAGGAGTGTTCATCAACAACGCCAGGAAATTGTAATGCACGTTGCTAACTTGGAATATATGGGGCGTTATTCACAACAACTCCAACAAGGCAGCCTGACCATGTCCACTTCAATGGAAGATATCTTGAGCTACAGAGATCCAAATTGAGTGATTCCAGTTGCGTTGGAAAGCTGACATTCAGAGCTTTCCAACCATATATAATAGTCTATTGTGGAGCACAAAATTGAGGCCAAACCAGAGTCATCTTTAGACCCTAAAAACAAGAACATGAAGTGAAATTCAAGGGAGCTAGAGATGAGCCCTGGAGGGGGGGCACGAGCACGTTGCCAACGTGCATTAAGGGGGCGTGTTTTGCAACAACGCCAGCCCCAAGCCCCTGCCTTGGGAGGCTAGGCACGAGCACGTTGCCAACTTGGGATTGAAGGTGCGTTTTTGGCAACAACTTGGCAGCTTAACCTTACTTTCTTTGAGGAAGCATAACTTGAGCTAGGAAAGTCCAAATGAGGTGATTTCAGTGGCATTAGAAAGAAGA
This sequence comes from Arachis hypogaea, assembly GCF_003086295.3. Classification (NCBI taxonomy): domain Eukaryota; kingdom Viridiplantae; phylum Streptophyta; class Magnoliopsida; order Fabales; family Fabaceae; genus Arachis; species Arachis hypogaea. The sequence goes on from NC_092037.1 coordinate 28,153,045, forward strand.
CATCAAGAGATTTCCAATGATGTATGATAGTCCATATGGAAGCAGAGGATTGACACTCAAATTCTGGGCTACATTTAGCATGAAAATAGAGCCAAGAAGAGGAGTAGCACGTTGTTTGCAATAACTTGGGCTAGCAACGCCCAAGTCTCAAAGCTCACTCCCAGGAAAATGCCATGCACGTTGCCAACGTGCATTATGCCTGGAGTTATTGCCAACAACGCCCCTCAATGGGCCAGAATTGATGCCAACTTGCTCTACTTCCCCTATTCATCACAAAGGCCAAAACTTCTTCAATTGAACCAAGAATGCAACAATGAGAAAGCCCACATTGCTAGCCCACTTGAAGATCTTTGAAAGAGTTTTAGGACTAGTATAAATAGAGATTGAGTTTGTACTTGAAGGGACTTTTTACTTGATTTTAGACACTTAGACATTTTTACACTTTTTAGGACTTGTATTTGAGAACTCTTTTGGTACTTCCGAGAGGAGACCCAGAGAGCTAATCTTGGTTCATCTTGGAACTTCTCTTCTTCATTTTCTTAATCTTTAAGCATTTCACTATTCTTCTTCATCTTTCTTTGCACCTAGTTTAATTTTGGTTGATGGCAATTGTTTTTGAGATTGGAGCTATGATTCACTAAACCCCACTTTCATTAGGGGGAGGAGCTCTGTTGGTTGGAATGAATTGGTGAACCCATCTTCTCTTTCTCAATTTTAGTGGTTGATCTAAAGAGGGAACTCTTGTTCTTCAAAGATTCAACCACCATCGAGAGAGGGGTTAATCTATATGAATTGTGTGGTGAATTTGATGAATGAGCCACATAATTCAGTTTAGAGTTCATCCTTTCATGATTTCCTCAATCAATATACCTTGGTTAGTATGTGAGATGTAACTCTCCTTGGTTGAGATTTTGGAAATTGTGTGGCTGGATTAAAATTGAGCTTCATCTCTTCTCATGAACAATTAGATCACGAGAGTGGCAATTGGCTATGTTGAGAGAGATTGAATCACCAAGAGATTGGGATTCAATCACCCATTTGCCATGGATCTATACCCATGATTGAGGAAGATTTGACTAACATCAATTCATGAAAACTAACATCTCTGATCCCTAATGATCTTCTCCATCATCAATTCTTATTTCTTTTACTTCTAGTTGTTTGATTACCCATAACCCAATTCCCTTTTACATTCTGTCAATTTATTATTCTTGTCATCTACATTTTGTTCTTTCAATTCTTGCCATTTACTCTTATGTTCTTTAAATTTCTGCACCCTTTAATTCCTTGCCATTTATCTTTGATGTTATTTAAGTTTCTTGCAATTTAAGTTTCAGTTATTTACTTCCACTTTATTTCTCTCTTCTCGTTCTTTACATTCTTTGCCATTTAAATTCTTGCAATTATGTTCAAAAATCAAAATGCTCATGAAATCAAAACTATGTTTGCTTGACTAAATCTACCATTTAACTAAAGTTGCTTAATCTACCAATCTCCGTGGGATCGACCTTACTCTTTGTGAGTTTTATTACTTGATACGACCCGGTATACTTGCCGGTTGTACGTGAAATCTAAATTTTACGTATCACCCGGCCACACTTACGACATAGGGTCAACAGAGTATCAAGTCTCAACCTGGAGCACGTCGTGGCTAGCCACTGCTACTACCCAGGGAAACTCGTATCTCAGATAGTGGAAGTGCAAATCACAATTATCAATAATTCAGCATAAACATGCATGAATTCTCATCCATGGATCAACATCCATATCAGCCATCCGGCTCATGGTTCAGTCCAGAACCAGCCAATATTCATATCATACATAGCCATTCCGGCTCACGGTTAAATCCATAACCAGCCACCCGACTCACGGTTAAATCCATAACCAGCCGCTTCATTAACAATTACAGCCTTTCGGCCCATGGCATAACAAGCACTTCCACCACCATCCTTCGCATCTCACATAATCATCTTTGATCCTCATTGATCATTTATTTTTCCCTTGCTTCACTCGCAAGTTACCTCATTCACTAGCCCCTTTTTAATAGCTAGGCATGTCATAATGATTTAAGACATAAATGGTGAGATCGGAGGCTTAGAAGTATGAGATTTGGCTTTTAAAACTCAAAAATCAACTTTGGGATGAAAACAGGGCCATGCGTACGCGCACTCCACGCGCACGCGTGGATGGCCTCAAAAACTCATCGACGTGTAAGCGTCATGCACGCTAACGCATGGATTGAAAACTAGCAAATCGACGCGCACGCGTCAACCATGCGTACGCGTGGGTGCACTCGTGCCCCAGGCACAACGCTGGCACAGTTCTGGCACAACTCTCTAGAAAATGGCTGGGCATTGGGTGCAGCACCATCGGCACGCCCGCGCACATCACGCGCATGCGTGGATGGCGCTTTCTGGAAGAGCGATGCATACGCGCCAAGTGTGCCCACGCGCAAGGGGTCATTCTGCTAAAAATTTTCTAAGTTAAAAGCTACAGAATTCACCAATTTAAACCCCAATCTTCCAACGGACATAACTTTCTCATTTTAGATCGTTTTTCACCCGTTCTTCGAACGGCATGGATATCCCGGATCCAATTTCATTTCTAAATAGATTTGGCACAAAACAGAGATCCGTAGTCCATGTTATGTCCCACCAAAGTATGCCCAAAAACCATGTTTTTCATAAAAACCACAAAGTGCCATTTTCAAAACAAGCCATTTCTAACTCTTTTCAAAATCAATCAAAACATGCCAATTTCATCCCTTTTCTTTGAAATCAATCAAAATATATCAAATTCAACATCAAGCCTCCTCAACTCACACATTGACACTTTACCACAATTTATCAAAATCACTATCTCATCATTTTAACCCACTTTACCCAAGCGGCTCAAACTCAAATATATTGACATATCATATACTCTTCCTCATGCCAATTCTCAACAACATCAATTCCACTAAATCATCATTGTACACAATCAATATCATACTCACCATCAACATGGTTCAACCCACAATTCAACCATAACCAAACATTAAGCATATATCACAACATGCATATTTCTCATACATCATACCATCAAGGCATCATTAATCATCATCACATATATGACCACATCATATATATCAATAATTCAACAACATCAACAATTCAATGCCTATCTTAGGGCCTCTAGCCTAAGTATTTCCTACCACATTACATATTAGATACGGGAAACCGAAACCATACCTTAGCCGATTTCCCAAGCTCAACCGAAGCACTTCCAAATCACTTATCCACAAGCTCTCAAGGCCTCAACACCTCCAAGAACAGATTTTTCACCACCAAATCCCTTTTTCAAGCTTTTTCAAAATCACCACTCAAGCTCCAATATTCACATATATACAACCTAAGCCACAATCATCATACCCATACACAACATCTCAATACCCAAACATGATAGAACAACAAATTACACTGGAGTTGAGAATCTTACCACACCCAAGGTCCAAGGAGACAAGATTAACCTTCTCCTTCAAGAGAGTTGGGTCCTATAACATCAAAGAGCCCAAAATCTCAACATTTTTGCACATAAAACTCGAAAACAAGGCTGGAATTTAGAAGAGAAAAACTTGGCATACCTCAAGATTAATTGTATGGGTTTTGTAGAGCTCTCCGCAGTGAATGCGTGGCCATAAACGGAGCGGCAATCGGAGCTCTAGATCAAAAGTTATGGTGGTTTGAAGATCAAGAGAGAGAAAGAACTTGAGAGAGAGTTCTCCCCTCCATGGCCTCCATTTTCAGCATGTGAGTGTGTTTAGTGAGGAGAGAGAATGCTGAAAACTAGGGTTTTGGTTTAGTTATGTTGGGCCAAGGGCCCACTTTGGGTCCGGTTGGCCCGGTTTGGCCCGTTTGGTCCAATCTTGGTCCGAATTCTATAAAATTGGTATCGAAATTCTTGTCTCAATCTCCTCTATCATATTTAGCCACAAAAATCACATTTTGGGCTTTCTAGAACAAATTCTCATTTATAGGCTAATTAGCCGTTAATTAACCGGGTCTTACAGTTAGAGTAAGGTCAAAATTAATATTGTAATGGGAATAACTAACCATTATTGTTAACAATGAATAAATTTGTCCGTTCTTCACACAAGTGAGTATAAAAATATAAGACGCCAGGAAGTTGCATTTTGGTCCGAAACTAAAAAATTTTTGCAGCCGGGAGTTGAACTCGGAAGTTCACATCATTGAAATTGCCTGGGTGCTACTGCGGATGGTGAAATTGCTGATTGCTTTTCTCGAAACTTATATAATTATTATCTTAAATTTTGGTTGATGTTTTGATAGACAAGTTCTAGAATTTGTTATATCATGATATTTTTCTCAATTTCTAAAAATGAGTATTTTATTGAAGAAAAATATTTTTCTTCAGTTTTATGTATATATCAAATTAAATGTAAAAGTATATTAAACATTATTAGTGATACTAAACCTTATTTGATAATAATTTGTTATAGTAAAGTCAAAATTAATATTGTAATGGGAAGAACTAACCATTATTGTTAACAATGAATAAATTCGTCCGTTCTTCACACAAGTGAGTATAAACATATAAGACACCAGGAAGATGGATTTTGGTCCGAAACTAAAAAATTTTCCGCAGCCGGGAGTTGAACCCGGAAGTTCTCATCATTGAAATCGCCTGGGTGCTACTGCGGATGGTGAAATTGCTGATTGCTTTTCTCGAAACTTATATTATTATTATCTTAAATTTTGGTTGATTTTTTGATAGACAAATTCTAGTATTTGTTATATCATGATATTTTTCTTCAATTCTAAAAATGAGTATTTTATTGAAGTAAAATATTTTTCTTCAGTTTTATGTATATATCAAATTAAATGAAAAGTATATTAGACATTATTAGTGATACTAAACCTTATTAGATAATAATTTGTTATAGTAAGGTCAAAATTAATATTGTAATGGGAATAACTAACCATTATTGTTAACAATGAATAAATTCGTCCGTTCTTCAAACAAGTGAGTATAAAAATATAAGACGCCAGGAAGTTGGATTTTGGTCCGAAACAAAAAAATTTTCCGCAGCCGGGAGTTGAACCCGGAAGTTCTCATCATTGAAATCGCCTGGGTGCTACTGCGGATGGTGAAATTGCTGATTGCTTTTCTCGAAACTTATATTTTTATTATCTTAAATTTTGGTTGATGTTTTGATAGACAAGTTCTAGTATTTGTTATATTATGATATTTTTCTTCAATTCTAAGAATGAGTATTTTATTGAAGTAAAATATTTTTCTTCAGTTTTATGTACATATCAAATTGAATGAAAAGTATATTAAACATTATTAGCGATACTAAACCTTATTAGATAATAATTTGTTATAGTAAGGTCAAAATTAATATTGTAATGGGAATAACTAACCATTATTGTTAACAATGAATAAATTCGTCCGTTCTTCACACAAGTGAGTATAAAAATATAAGACGCCATGAAGTTGCATTTTGGTCCGAAACTAAAAAATTTTTTGCAGCCGGGAGTTGAACTCGGAAGTTCTCATCATTGAAATCGCCTGGGTGCTATTGCGGATGGTGAAATTGCTAATTGCTTTTCTCGAAACTTATATTATTATTATCTTAAATTTTGGTTGATGTTTTGATAGACAAGTTCTAGTATTTGTTATATCATGATATTTTTCTTCAATTCTAAAAATGAGTATTTTATTGAAGTAAATTATTTTTCTTCATTTTTATGTATATATCAAATTAAATGAAAAGTATATTAAACATTTTTAGCGATACTAAACCTTATTAGATAATAATTTGTTATAGTAAGGTCAAAATTAATATTGTAATGGGAATAACTAACCATTATTGTTAACAATGAATAAATTCGTCCGTTCTTCACACAAGTGAGTATAAAAATATAAGACGCCAGGAAGTTGCATTTTGGTCCGAAACTAAAAAATTTTTGCAGCCGGGAGTTGAACTCGGAAGTTCACATCATTGAAATTGCCTGGGTGCTACTGCGGATGGTGAAATTGCTGATTGCTTTTCTCGAAACTTATATTATTATTATCTTAAATTTTGGTTGATGTTTTGATAGACAAGTTCTAGTATTTGTTATATCATGATATTTTTCTTCAATTCTAAAAATGAGTATTTTATTGAAGTAAATTATTTTTCTTCATTTTTATGTATATATCAAATTAAATGAAAAGTATATTAAACATTATTAGCGATACTAAACCTTATTAGATAATAATTTGTTATAGTAAGGTCAAAATTAATATTGTAATGGGAATAACTAACAATTATTGTTAACAATGAATAAATTTGTCCGGTCTTTACACAAGTGAGTATAAAAATATAAGACGCCAGGAAGTTGGATTTTGGTCCGAAACCAAAAAATTTTCCGCAGCCGGGAGTTGAACCAGGAAGTTCTCATCATTGAAATCGCCTGGGTGCTACTACGTGGTGAAATTGCTGATTGCTTTTCTCGAAACTTATATTATAATTATCTTAAATTTTGGTTGATGTTTTGATAGACAAGTTCCAGAATTTGTTATATCATGATATTTTTCATCAATTCTTAAAATGAGTATTTTATTGAAGTAAAATATTTTTCTTCAGTTTTATGTATATATCAAATTAAATGTAAAAGTATATTAAACATTATTAGTGATACTAAACCTTATTTGATAATAATTTGTTAGAGTAAGGTCAAAATTAATATTGTAATGGGAATAACTAACCATTATTGTTAACAATGAATAAATTCGTCCGTTCTTCACACAAGTGAGTATAAAAATATAAGACGCCAGGAAGTTGGATTTTGGTCCGAAACTAAAACATTTTCCGCAGCCGGGAGTTGAACCAGGAAGTTCTCATCATTGAAATCGCCTGGGTGCTACTGCGGATGGTGAAATTGCTGATTGCTTTTCTCGAAACTTATATTATTATAATCTTAAATTTTGGTTGATGTTTTGATAGACAGGTTCCAGTATTTGTTATATCATGATATTTCTCTTCAATTCTAAAAATGAGTATTTTAGTTAAGTAAAATATTTTTCTTCAGTTTTATGTATATATCAAATTAAATGAAATGTATATTAGACATTATTAGCGATACTAAACCTTATTAGATAATAATTTGTTATAGTAAGGTCAAAATTAATATTGTAATGGGAATAACTAACCATTATTGTTAACAATGAATAAATTCGTTCATTCTTCACACAACTGGGTATAAAAATAAATGACGCCAAAAAGTTGGATTTCGGTGCGAAACTAAAATATTTTCCGCAGCCGAGAGTTGAACCCGGAAGTTCTCATCATTGAAATCGCCTTGGTGCTACTGCGGATGGTGAAATTGTTGATTTCTTTTCTCGAAACTTATATTATAATTATCTTAAAATTTGGTTGTTGTTTTGATAGACAAGTTCCAGAATTTGTTATATCATGATATTTTTCTCCAATTCTAAAAATGGGTATTTTATTGAAGTTAAATATTTTTCTTTAGTTTTATGTCTATATCAAATTAAATGTAAAAGTATATTAAACATTATTAGTGATACTAAACCTTATTTGATAATAATTTGTTACAGTAAGGTCAAAATTAATATTGTAATGGGAATAACTAACAATTATTGTTAACAATGAATAAATTTGTCCGGTCTTTACACAAGTGAGTATAAAAATATAAGACGCCAGGAAGTTGGATTTTGGTCCGAAACCAAAAAATTTTCCGCAGCCGGGAGTTGAACCAGGAAGTTCTCATCATTGAAATCGCCTGGGTGCTACTACGTGGTGAAATTGCTGATTGCTTTTCTCGAAACTTATATTATAATTATCTTAAATTTTGGTTGATGTTTTGATAGACAAGTTCCAGAATTTGTTATATCATGATATTTTTCTTCAATTCTAAAAATGAGTATTTTATTGAAGTAAAATATTTTTCTTCAGTTTTATGTATATATCAAATTAAATGTAAAAGTATATTAAACATTATTAGTGATACTAAACCTTATTTGATAATAATTTGTTAGAGTAAGGTCAAAATTAATATTGTAATGGGAATAACTAACCATTATTGTTAACAATGAATAAATTCGTCCGTTCTTCACACAAGTGAGTATAAAAATATAAGACGCCAGGAAGTTGGATTTTGGTTCGAAACTAAAAAATTTTCCGCAGCCGGGAGTTGAACCCATAAGTTCTCATCATTGAAATTGCCAGGGTGCTACTGCGGATGGTGAAATTGCTGATTGCTTTTCTCGAAACATATATTATTATTATCTTAAATTTTGGTTGATGTTTTGATAGACAAGTTCCAGAATTTGTTATACATTATATTTTTCTCAATTTCTAAAAATGAGTATTTTATTGAAGTAAAATATTTTTCATCAGTTTTATGTATATATCAAATTAAATGAAATGTATATTAGACATTATTAGCGATACTAACCCTTATTAGATAATAATTTGTTATAGTAATGTCAAAATTAATATTGTAATGGGAATAACTAACCATTACTATTAACAATGAATAAATTCGTTCATTCTTCACACAACTGAGTATAAAAATAAATGACGCCAAAAAGTTGGATTTCGGTGCGAAACTAAAATATTTTCCGCAGCCGAGAGTTGAACCCGGAAGTTCTCATCATTGAAATCGCCTTGGTGCTACTGCGGATGGTGAAATTGTTGATTTCTTTTCTCGAAACTTATATTATAATTATCTTAAAATTTGGTTGTTGTTTTGATAGACAAGTTCCAGAATTTGTTATATCATGATATTTTTCTCCAATTCTAAAAATGGGTATTTTATTGAAGTTAAATATTTTTCTTTAGTTTTATGTCTATATCAAATTAAATGTAAAAGTATATTAAACATTATTAGTGATACTAAACCTTATTTGATAATAATTTGTTACAGTAAGGTCAAAATTAATATTGTAATAGGAATAACTAACAATTATTGTTAACAATGAATAAATTTGTCCGTTGTTTACACAAGTGAGTATAAAAATATAAGACGCCAGGAAGTTGGATTTTGGTCCGAAACCAAAAAATTTTCCGCAGCCGGGAGTTGAACAAGGAAGTTCTCATCATTGAAATCGCCTGGGTGCTACTACGTGGTGAAATTGCTGATTGCTTTTCTCGAAACTTATATTATAATTATCTTAAATTTTGGTTGATGTTTTGATAGACAAGTTCCAGAATTTGTTATATCATGATATTTTTCTTCAATTCTAAAAATGAGTATTTTATTGAAGTAAAATATTTTTCTTCAGTTTTATGTATATATCAAATTAAATGTAAAAGTATATTAAACATTATTAGTGATACTAAACCTTATTTGATAATAATTTGTTAGAGTAAGGTCAAAATTAATATTGTAATGGGAATAACTAACCATTATTGTTAACAATGAATAAATTCGTCCGTTCTTCACACAAGTGAGTATAAAAATATAAGACGCCAGGAAGTTGGATTTTGGTTCGAAACTAAAAAATTTTCCGCAGCCGGGAGTTGAACCCATAAGTTCTCATCATTGAAATTGCCAGGGTGCTACTGCGGATGGTGAAATTGCTGATTGCTTTTCTCGAAACATATATTATTATTATCTTAAATTTTGGTTGATGTTTTGATAGACAAGTTCCAGAATTTGTTATACATTATATTTTTCTCAATTTCTAAAAATGAGTATTTTATTGAAGTAAAATATTTTTCATCAGTTTTATGTATATATCAAATTAAATGAAATGTATATTAGACATTATTAGCGATACTAACCCTTATTAGATAATAATTTGTTATAGTAAGGTCAAAATTAATATTGTAATGGGAATAACTAACCATTACTGTTAACAATGAATAAATTCGTTCATTCTTCGCACAACTGAGTATAAAAATATATGACGCTAAAAAATTGAATTTTGGTGCGAAACTAAAATTTTTCCCGCAGCCGGGAGTTGAACCCGGAAGTTCTCATCATTGAAATCGCCTGGGTGCTACTGCGGATGGTGAAATTGCTGATTGCTTTTCTCGAAACTTATATTATTATTATCTTAAATTTTGGTTGATGTTTTGATAGACAAGTTCTAGAATTTGTTATATCATGATATTTTTCTCAATTTCTAAAAATGAGTATTTTATTGAAGTAAAATATTTTTCTTCAGTTTTATGTATATATCAAATTAAATGTAAAAGTATATTAAACATTATTAGTGATACTAAACCTTATTTGTTAATAACTTGTTAGAGTAAGGTCAAAATTAATATTGTAATGGGAATAACTAACCATTATTGTTAACAACGAATAAATTCGTCCGTTCTTCACACAAGTGAGATAAAAATATAAGACGCCAGGAAGTTGGATTTTGGTCCGAAACTAAAAAATTTTTTGCAGCCGGGAGTTGAACCCGAAAGTTCTCATCATTGAAATCGCCTGGGTGCTACTGCCGATGGTGAAATTGCTGATTGCTTTTCTCGAAACTTATATTATTATTATCTTAAATTTTGGTTGATGTTTTGATAGACAAGTTCCAGTATTTGTTATATCATGATATTTTTCTTCAATTCTAAAAATGAGTATTTTATTTAAGTAAAATATTTTTCTTCAGTTTTATGTATATATCAAATTAAATGAAAAGTATATTAGACATTGTTAGCGATACTAAACCTTATTAGATAATAATTGGTTATAGTAAGGTCAAAATTAATATTGTAATGGGAATAACTAACCATTATTGTTAACAATGAATAAATTCGTCTATTCTTCACACAAGTGAGTATAAAAATATAAGACGCCAGGAAGTTAGATTTTGGTCCGAAACTAAAAAATTTTCCGCAGCCGGGATTTGAACCCATATGTTCTCATCATTGAAATCGCCAGGGTGCTACTGCGGATCGTGAAATTGCTGATTGCTTTTCTCGAAACTTATATTATTTTTATCTTAAATTTTGGTTGATGTTTTGATAGACAAGTTGCAGAATTTGTTATATCATGATATTTTTCTCAATTTCTAAAAATGAGTATTTTATTAAAGTAAAATATTTTTCTTTAGTTTTATATATATATATATCAAATTAAATGTAAAAGTATATTAAACATTATTAGTGATACTAAACCTTATTTGATAATAATTTGTTAGAGTAAGGTCAAAATTAATATTGTAATGGGAATAACTAACCATTATTGTTGACAATGAATAAATTCATCCGTTCTTCACACAAGTGAGTATAAAAATATAAGACGCCAGGAAGTTGGATTTTGGTCCGAAACTAAAAAATTTTCCGCAGCCAGGAGTTGAACCCGGAAGTTCTCATCATTGAAATCGCCTGGGTGCTACTGCGGATGGTGAAATTGCTGATTGCTTTTCTCGAAACTTATATTATTATTATCTTAAATTTTGGTTGATGTTTTGATAGACAAGTTCCAGAATTTGTTATATCATGATATTTTTCTCAATTTCTAAAAATGAGTATTTTATTGAAGTAAAATATTTTTCTTCAGTTTTATGTATATATCAAATTAAATGTAAAAGTATATTAAACATTATTAGTGATACTAAACCTTATTTGATAATAATTTGTTAGAGTAAGGTCAAAATTAATATTGTAATGGGAATAACTAACCATTATTGTTAACAATGAATAAATTCGTCCGTTCTTCACACAAGTGAGTATAAAAATATAAGACGCCAGGAAGTTGGATTTTGGTTCGAAACTAAAAAATTTTCCGCAGCCGGGAGTTGAACCCATAAGTTCTCATCATTGAAATTGCCAGGGTGCTACTGCGGATGGTGAAATTGCTGATTGCTTTTCTCGAAACATATATTATTATTATCTTAAATTTTGGTTGATGTTTTGATAGACAAGTTCCAGAATTTGTTATACATTATATTTTTCTCAATTTCTAAAAATGAGTATTTTATTGAAGTAAAATATTTTTCATCAGTTTTATGTATATATCAAATTAAATGAAATGTATATTAGACATTATTAGCGATACTAACCCTTATTAGATAATAATTTGTTATAGTAAGGTCAAAATTAATATTGTAATGGGAATAACTAACCATTACTGTTAACAATGAATAAATTCGTTCATTCTTCGCACAACTGAGTATAAAAATATATGACGCTAAAAAATTGAATTTTGGTGCGAAACTAAAATTTTTCCCGCAGCCGGGAGTTGAACCCGGAAGTTCTCATCATTGAAATCGCCTGGGTGCTACTGCGGATGGTGAAATTGCTGATTGCTTTTCTCGAAACTTATATTATTATTATCTTAAATTTTGGTTGATGTTTTGATAGACAAGTTCTAGAATTTGTTATATCATGATATTTTTCTCAATTTCTAAAAATGAGTATTTTATTGAAGTAAAATATTTTTCTTCAGTTTTATGTATATATCAAATTAAATGTAAAAGTATATTAAACATTATTAGTGATACTAAACCTTATTTGTTAATAACTTGTTAGAGTAAGGTCAAAATTAATATTGTAATGGGAATAACTAACCATTATTGTTAACAACGAATAAATTCGTCCGTTCTTCACACAAGTGAGATAAAAATATAAGACGCCAGGAAGTTGGATTTTGGTCCGAAACTAAAAAATTTTTTGCAGCCGGGAGTTGAACCCGAAAGTTCTCATCATTGAAATCGCCTGGGTGCTACTGCCGATGGTGAAATTGCTGATTGCTTTTCTCGAAACTTATATTATTATTATCTTAAATTTTGGTTGATGTTTTGATAGACAAGTTCCAGTATTTGTTATATCATGATATTTTTCTTCAATTCTAAAAATGAGTATTTTATTTAAGTAAAATATTTTTCTTCAGTTTTATGTATATATCAAATTAAATGAAAAGTATATTAGACATTGTTAGCGATACTAAACCTTATTAGATAATAATTGGTTATAGTAAGGTCAAAATTAATATTGTAATGGGAATAACTAACCATTATTGTTAACAATGAATAAATTCGTCTATTCTTCACACAAGTGAGTATAAAAATATAAGACGCCAGGAAGTTAGATTTTGGTCCGAAACTAAAAAATTTTCCGCAGCCGGGATTTGAACCCATATGTTCTCATCATTGAAATCGCCAGGGTGCTACTGCGGATCGTGAAATTGCTGATTGCTTTTCTCGAAACTTATATTATTTTTATCTTAAATTTTGGTTGATGTTTTGATAGACAAGTTGCAGAATTTGTTATATCATGATATTTTTCTCAATTTCTAAAAATGAGTATTTTATTAAAGTAAAATATTTTTCTTTAGTTTTATATATATATATATCAAATTAAATGTAAAAGTATATTAAACATTATTAGTGATACTAAACCTTATTTGATAATAATTTGTTAGAGTAAGGTCAAAATTAATATTGTAATGGGAATAACTAACCATTATTGTTGACAATGAATAAATTCATCCGTTCTTCACACAAGTGAGTATAAAAATATAAGACGCCAGGAAGTTGGATTTTGGTCCGAAACTAAAAAATTTTCCGCAGCCAGGAGTTGAACCCGGAAGTTCTCATCATTGAAATCGCCTGGGTGCTACTGCGGATGGTGAAATTGCTGATTGCTTTTCTCGAAACTTATATTATTATTATCTTAAATTTTGGTTGATGTTTTGATAGACAAGTTCCAGAATTTGTTATATCATGATATTTTTCTCAATTTCTAAAAATGAGTATTTTATTCAAGTAAAATATTTTTCTTCAGTTTTATGTATATATCAAATTAAATGTAAAAGTATATTAAACATTATTAGTGATACTAAACCTTATTTGATAATAATTTGTTAGAGTAAGGTGAAAATTAATATTGTAATGGGAATAACTAACCATTATTGTTAACAATGAATAAATTCGTCCGTTCTTCACACAAGTGAGTATAAAAATATAAGACGCCAAGAAGTAGGATTTTGGTCCGAAACTAAAAAATTTTCCGCAGCCGGGAGTTGAACCCGGAAGTTCTCATCATTGAAATTGCCTGGGTGCTACTGCGGATGGTGAAATTAATGATTGCTTTTCTCGAAACTTATATTATTATTATTTTAAATTTTGGTTGATGTTTTGATAGACAAGTTCCAGTATTTGTTATATCATGATATTTTTCTTCAATTCTAAAAATGAGTATTTTATTGAAGTAAAATATTTTTCTTCAGTTTTATGTATATATCAAATTAAATGAAAAGTATATTAAACATTATTAGCGATACTAAACCTTATTAGATAAAAATTTGTTATAGTAAGGTCAAAATTAATATTGTAATGGGAATAACTAACCATTATTGTTAACAATGAATAAATTCGTTCATTCTTCACACAACTGAGTATAAAAATATATGACGCCAAAAAATTGGATTTTGGTGCGAAACTAAAATATTTTCCGCAGCCGGGAGTTGAACCCAAAAGTTCTCATCGTTGAAATCGCCTGGGTGCTACTGCGGATGGTGAAATTGTTGATTTCTTTTCTCGAAACTTATATTATTATTACCTTAAACTCTGGTTGTTGTTTTGATACACAAGTTCCAGAATTTGTTATATCATGACATTTTTCTCCAATTCTAAAAATGAGTATTTTATTGAAGTTAAATATTTTTCTTCAGTTTTATGCCTATATCAAATTAAATGTAAAAGTATATTAAACATTATTAGTGATACTAAACCTTATTTGAAAATAATTTGTTAGAGTAAGGTCAAAATTAATATTGTAATGGGAATAAATAACCATTATTGTTAACAATGAATAAATTCGTCCGTTCCTCACACAAGTGAGTATAAAAATATAAGACGCCAGGAAGATGGATTTTGGTCCGAAACTAAAAAAAATTTCTCAGCCGGGAGTTGAACCCGGAAGTTCTCATCATTGAAATCGCCTGGGTGGTACTGCGGATGGTGAAATTACTGATTGCTTTTCTCGAAACTTATATTATTATTATCTTAAATTTTGGTTGATGTTTTGATAGACAAGTTCCAGAATTTCTTATATCATGATATTTTTCTCAATTTCTAAAAATGAGAATTTTATTGAAGTAAAATATTTTTCTTCAGTTTTATGTATATATCAAATTAAATGTAAAAGTATATTAAACATTATTAGTGATACTAAACCTTATTTGATAATAATTTGTTAGAGTAAGGTCAAAATTAATATTGTAATGGGAATAACTAACCATTATTGTTAACAATGAATAAATTCGTCCGTTCTTCACACAAGTGAGTATAAAAATATAAGACGCCAGGAAGTTGGATTTTGGTCCGAAACTAAAAAATTTTCCGCAGCCGGGAGTTGAACCCGAAAGTTCTCATCATTGAAATCGCCGGGGTGCTACTGCGGATGGTGAAATTGCTGATTGCTTTTCTCGAAACTTATATTATTATTATCTTAAATTTTGGTTGATGTTTTGATAGACAAGTTCCAGTATTTGATATATCATGATATTTTTCTTCAATTCTAAAAATGAGTATTCTATTGAAGTAAAATATTTTTCTTCAGTTTTATGTATATATCAAATTAAATGAAAAGTATATTAAACATTATTAGCGATACTAAACCTTGTTAGATAATAATTTGTTATAGTAAGGTCAAAATTAATATTGTAATGGGAATAACTAACCATTATTGTTAACAATGAATAAATTCGTTCATTCTTCACACAATTGAGTATAAAAATATATGACGCCAAAAAATTGGATTTTGGTGCGAAACTAAAATATTTTCCGCAGCCGAGAGTTGAACCCGGAAGATCTCATCATTGAAATCGCTTGGGCGTTACTGCGGATGGTGAAATTGTTGATTTCTTTTCTCGAAACTTATATTATTATTACCTTAAATTTTGGTTGTTGTTTTGATACACAAGTTCCAGAATTTGTTATATCATGATATTTTTCTCCAATTCTAAAAATGAGTATTTTATTGAAGTTAAATATTTTTCTTCAGTTTTATGTCTATATCAAATTAAATGTAAAAGTATATTAAACATTATTAGTGATACTAAACCTTATTTGAAAATAATTTGTTAGAGTAAGGTCAAAATTAATATTGTAATGGGAATAACTAACCATTATTGTTAACAATGAATAAATTCGTCCGTTCTTCACACAAGTGAGTATAAAAATATAAGACGCCAAGAAGTTGGATTTTGGTCCGAAACTAAAAAATATTTCTCAGCCGGGAGTTGAACCCGGAAGTTCTCATCATTGAAATCGCCTGGGTGCTACTGCGGATGGTGAAATTGCTGATTACTTTTCTCGAAACTTATATTATTATTATCTTAAATTTTGGTTGATGTTTTGATAGACAAGTTCCAGAATTTCTTATATCATGATATTTTTCTCAATTTCTAAAAATGAGTATTTTATTGAGGTAAAATATTTTTCTTCAGTTTTATGTATATATCAAATTAAATGTAAAAGTATATTAAACATTATTAGTGATACTAAACCTTATTTGATAATAATTTGTTAGAGTAAGGTCAAAATTAATATTGTAATGGGAATAACTAACCATTATTGTTAACAATGAATAAATTCGTCCGTTCTTCACACAAGTGAGTATAAAAATATAAGACGCCAAGAAGTTGGATTTTGGTCCGAAACTAAAAAATATTTCTCAGCCGGGAGTTGAACCCGGAAGTTCTCATCATTGAAATCGCCTGGGTGCTACTGCGGATGGTGAAATTGCTGATTACTTTTCTCGAAACTTATATTATTATTATCTTAAATTTTGGTTGATGTTTTGATAGACAAGTTCCAGAATTTCTTATATCATGATATTTTTCTCAATTTCTAAAAATGAGTATTTTATTGAGGTAAAATATTTTTCTTCAGTTTTATGTATATATCAAATTAAATGTAAAAGTATATTAAACATTATTAGTGATACTAAACCTTATTTGATAATAATTTGTTAGAGTAAGGTCAAAATTAATATTGTAATGGGAATAACTAACCATTATTGTGAACAATGAATAAATTCGTCCGTTCTTCACACAAGTGAGTATAAAAATATAAGACGCCAGGAAGTTGGATTTTGGTCCGAAACTAAAAAATTTTCCGCAGCCGGGATGTAAAACCCGGTTAATTAACGGCTAATTAGCCTATAAATGAGAATTTATTCTAGAAAGCCCAAAATGTGATTTTTGTGGCTAAATGTGATAGAGGATATTGAGACGAGAATTTTGGTACCAATTTTATAGAATTCGGACCAAGATTGGACCGAACGGGCCAAACCGGGCCAAACGGACCCAAAGTGGGCCCTTGTTTTCAGCACTCTCTCTCCTCACAACACACTCAAACACGCTGAAATGGTGGAGAGGAAGGGAAGAACTCTCTCTCAACTTCTTTCTCTCACTTGATCTTCAAACCACCATAACTTTTGATCTAGAGCTCCGATTGCCGCTCCGTTTGCGGCCACGCATTCACCGCGGAGAGCTCTACAAAACCCATACAATCAATATTGAGGTAAGCCACAAGTTTTTGTTCGAAATTCCAGCCCTTATTTTCGAGTTTCATGGGTGAAATGTTGAGATTTTGGGTTCTTTGATGTTATAGGACCCAACTCTCTTGAAGGAGAAGGTTAATCTTGTCTCCTTGGACCTTGGGTGTGGTAAGATTCTCAACCCTAGTGTATTTTGTTGTTTTATGATGTTTGGGTTTTGAGATGTTGTGTATGGGTATGATGGTTGTGGCTTAGGTTGTGTATGTGTGGATATTGGAGCTTGATTGGTGATTTTGAAAAGCTTGGAAAGGGTTTGGTGGTGAAAAATCTGTTCTTGGAGGTTTTGAGGCCTTGAGAGCTTGTGGATAAGTGGTTTGGAAGTGCTCCGGTGGAGCTTGGGAGAATCGGCTAAGGTATGGTTTCGGTTTCCGGTATCTAATATGTAATGTGGTAGGAAATACTTAGGCTAGAGGCCCTAGGATAGGCATTGAATTTTTGATGTTGTTGAATTGTTGATATATATGATGTGGTCATATATGTGATGATGATTGATGATGCCTTGATGATATGATGTATGAGAAATATGCATGTTGTGATATATTCTTGATGATTGGTTATGGTTGAATTGTGGGTTGAACCATGTTGATGGTGAGGATTGTGTACAATGATGATTTAGTGGAATTGATGTTGTTGAGAATTGGCATGAGGAAGAGTATATGATATGTCAATATGTTTGAGTTTGAGCCACTTGGGTGAAGTGGGTTAAAATGATGAGATAGTGATTTTGTAAATTGTGGTAAAGTGTCAATGTGTGAGTTGAGGAGGCTTGATGTTGAAATTGATATATTTTGATTGATTTCAAAGAAAAGGGATGAAAATGGCATGTTTTGATTGATTTTGAAAAGAGTTGGAAATGGCTTGTTTGCAAATGTCACTTTGTGATTTTTATGAAAAACATGGTTTTTGGGTATACTTTGGTGGGACATAACTTGGACTACGGATCTCTGTTTTGTGTTAAATCTATTTAGAAATGAAATTGGATCCGGGATGTCCATGCCGTTCGAAGAACGGGTGAAAAACGATTTAAAATGAGAAAGTTATGTCCGTTGGAAGATTGGGGTTCAAATTGGTGGATTTTGCAGCTTTTAACTTAGAAAATTTTTAGCAGAATGACCCCTTGCGCGTGGGCGCACTTGGCGCGTGCGCGCCGTTCTTCCCGAAAATGCCATCCACGCGTGCGCGTGATGTGCGCGGGCGCGCCAATGGTGCTGCACCTAATCCCCAGCCATTTTCCAGAGAGTTATGCCATAACTGTGCCAGTGTTGTGCCTGGGGCACGAGAACACCCACGTGTACGCGTGGTTGACGCGTACGCGCTGATTGGCAAATTTTTAATCCACGCGTTAGCAGGCATGACGCTTGCACGTTGATGAGTTTTTGAGGCCATCCACGCGTGCGCGTGGAGTGCGCGTACGCGTGGACCTGTTTTCATCCCAAAGTTGATTTTTGAGTTTTAAAAGCCAAATTTCATACTTCTAAGCCTCCGATCTCACCACTTATATCTTAAATCATTATGACATGCCTAGCTATTAAAAAGGGGCTAGTGAATGAGGTAACTTGCGAGTGAAGCAAGGGAAAAATGAATGATCATTGAGGATCAAGCATGATTATGTGAGATGCGGAGGATGGTGGTGGAAGTGCTGGTTATGCCATTGGCCGAAGGGCCGTAATTGTTTATGAATTGGCTGTTTCTGGATTGAACCGTGAGCCAGAATAGCTGTGTATGCTATGAATATTGGCTGGTTATGGATTTAACCGTGAGTCAGAATGGCTGTGTATGATATGAATATTGGCTGGTTCTGGACTGAACCGTGAGCCGGATGGCTGATATGGATGTTGATCCATGGATGAGAATTCATGCATGTTTATGCTGAATTATTGATAATTGTGATTTGCACTTCCACTATCGGAGATACAAATTTCCCTGGGTAGTAGCAGTGGCTAGCCACCACGTGCTCCAGGTTGAGACTCGAAGCTCTTTTGACCCTATGTCATAAGTGTGGCCGGGCACTGTGAAAGACCCGGATGAGCTCGCCCCCGTAAATATTCACCAGTGAAGGTGATGGATATAGATCATGATTATGATCAAGTTTATGACGAGTATAACTCGAGTTGGGGATGCGTGACAGAGGGACAGTCCAATGGTTAGCTACCAGGACTTGTCGGGTTGGCTCTATAATCGACAGATGATATCATCAGCCACTAGGGACAGGCATTCATCATATGCATACTATATGAATTGTTTGAGATTGCCTATTTGACTGCACATTACTTGCTAATTGTCTAAATGTTTTACTTGTTCCTATTTGTGTATTCTTTGTTTGATATAACTGTGATTGCTACACTATACTCCTGCTGGTGGTTGGGAGGTTTGAAGGAATTGGAAAGGGAAGTATTAGTTAGACTGAAGAATCTTTAGTCAGATGCCCTTTATGGTTTAGCTTGTTTATAAGCTTTGATATTATCTGGAGGAAGTTCTAGGATTGCCTTTGGCTTTCCTCCATTATTATGTATTATATATGTGGAAGTTGTTACCATGCTGGGGACCTCTGGTTCTCACCCATGCGGATTTTGTGGTTTTCAGATGCAGGACGTGAGGTTTCCCGCTGAGGCATGCTGGAGACTTCTTGATTTTGCGAAGATCCTTTGTTCTCGGGGCTATGTTTTGGTTTATATATGTTTTGCTTAGATACTTTTATCTCCATTAAATAATACAAACTGTGATGACTCCTCTTATGGGAGATTTTGGAGATTAGGTTTTATGTATTTGTGTCCCTTTGGGTTTTCTTTGGGGTTTTCCTTATTTTTATCATATGTATATATTGTTATGCTCGGACCGGTTATCTTCGCAGCCGGATTTTGAGTCTTGATATTCCTGTTTTTGACACTCCTTTATATATATATAATCTCACGTTGGTTTATCCTTGTTTGTTACGTTATCGATTGGAGTGTTGCGCTTTTGAGTTGCGGTT
Source organism: Arachis hypogaea (assembly GCF_003086295.3). Lineage (NCBI taxonomy): Eukaryota > Viridiplantae > Streptophyta > Magnoliopsida > Fabales > Fabaceae > Arachis > Arachis hypogaea. The sequence continues at coordinate 28,173,543 of NC_092037.1, forward strand.
TTTGTTTACCCCTTTTTCTACAAAGACTCCTAGTTATAATCAATCATTCATACTACTATACGTACTAAATTTTTATTTTAGAGGTCGTAATACCTTGCCATCTCTGAATTATGACTTAAGCATAAGACTCTGTATGGTAGGGTGTTACATTATGGTATCAGAGCAGTTCGTCCCTGTAGAGACTGAGGGATGGACTGACTATGCTTCTGTGCATTCTTTGTGTGTGTGTTATGTGCTATTAGTATATCTGCTTGATATAATTGGCATAAACGTTCATGAGCATGCATTTGGGACTTTGAAGCACTAGACTTCCGATATTGAGACTGATCAACTTAATATCGATTGTTTGGTGTGTATAGGAACCAGATGGCGCCTCGTGGACGCGGTAGAGGTAGTGTGAGAGGTCGTACGAATGCTCGTGCACCGGAGAATAACCCTAATGACCCGGTGAACTTTATGACTGCGTTGGAGAATATGGCTGCTGCTATGCAAGCCACTGCTGAGGCTCTTGGTCAACAGATGAACAACCATGGTAATGATGGAGGTGGAGTTCAGGGCCCGATGACACTGGCAAACTTTTTGAAGGTTAATCCGCCTAAGTTCAAGGGAACTGCTAGTTCGACTGAGGCTGATACATGGTTTCAGGCTATAGAGCGAGCACTGCAAGCACAATTGGTACCTGAAGGGCAGCGTGTCGAGTTTGCTACCTATATGCTTGTCGGTGAAGCGTCGCATTGGTGGCAAGGTATCCGACGTCTTCTGCAGCAGGGTGATGATTACATCACCTGGAATGTCTTCCAAGAAGAGTTCTATAAGAAGTACTTTCCGACTTCTGCTAGGACAGCTAAGGAACTTGAGTTACTGCAGCTGAAGCAGGGTACTATGTCCATATCAGAGTATATTGACAAGTTTGAGGAGCTGTTCAGGTTCTCTCGTATGTGCCAAGGGACTCCGGTGGAATATGAAGAATGGAAGTGTGTTAAATATGAAGGAGGACTCCGGAGCGATATTTTCAATTCAGTGGGACCAATGGAGATTAGGACCTTCTCCGAATTAGTGAACAAGTGTAGGGTTGCTGAAGAGTGTGTGAAAAGGGCAACTGCTGAAAAAGGGAGTCACAAAGGATCATTCTCACAGAACCGAGGGAAGAGCTTTGCACCTAGAGGTCCGTCTTTCAAGAGAGGAAGCTCTTTTAGGAGGCCCAACAACAACAACAACTCCCAAGGGAGGAAGTTTGGGAAGCATCCTCAAAATGATCAAGCTTGTACTAGATGTGGGAGTCACCATCTGGGAGCACCATGCAAGGCCGGATGGGGTTTGTGCTACACTTGTGGAAAGGCGGGGCATAAAGCCGCAAATTGTCCTGAGAGGCAGAAACAAGGTGCTGGGAAAACACAACAGACTGGTCGGGTGTTCACCACTTCAGCTGTAGGAGCTGAGGGATCTGAGACACTCATTAGAGGTAACTGTGAACTGGCTGGTCAAACTTTAAATGCTTTATTTGATTCGGGAGCATCGCATTCATTCATTGCATTTGAGAAAGCCCATGAGTTAGGGTTGAAGATTGTAACTTTAGGTTATGATCTAAGAGTGTACAATGCTACCCATGAAGCCATGGTAACTAGGCTAGGATGCCCGGAAGTTTCCTTTAGGTTCAAGCAGCGTGATTTTGTTCATAATTTAATCTGCTTACCGATGATTGGTCTTGATCTTATCTTGGGATTGGACTGGTTATCTAAGAACCATGTTCTGCTAGATTGTTCTACAAAGTCGGTGTACTTTATGCCGAAAGAGACTGAAGGATCGGTCGTGGTGAACAATTATTACTTGAATTCGATGATGGTGAACTGTTCCGGAACCGAATGTCAGGGTATCCTGTTGTTAACCACGGGCGTTTCGGGTGATGATCAAAGGTTGGAACAGATTCCGGTTGTGTGTGAGTTTCCGGAAGTGTTTCCCGATGATATTGATGAGTTTCCACCTAACCGAGAGGTTGAGTTTGCTATTGAATTGGTGCCCGGGGCGGGACCAATCTCAAGTGCTCCTTGTAGGATGTCACCATTAGAGATGAACGAGCTAAAGTCTCAGTTAGAGGATTTGTTGGAAAAGAATTTTATACGACCAAGTGTCTCTCCGTGGGGTGCTCCAGTGTTACTGGTGAAGAAGAAGGATGGGAGTATGCGGCTCTGTGTGGATTACAGGCAGTTGAACAAGGTTACAATAAAGAATAAGTACCCATTGCCGAGAATTGATGATCTCATGGATCAGTTACAAGGAGCTGGAGTTTTCTCCAAGATCGATTTGCGATCCGGTTATCACCAGATAAGGGTGAGGGATGAGGATATTGATGCCAAGGCATCTTAGGCTAGTTTCACTAGCATTTTTTCTTTTAGTTTTAGTTGTTTTATGCACTTTCTTGAGCTTAAAGTAACCAAGAATGGTTAAATGAATAACAAAGCAATGAACCATTCAAACAGTATGATTTTGATGCAAATTCCATGAGTTTTTAGTTATATTACTTGAATGCTATGAATGGAAGAATTCTCAGGAAATTTTGCAAGACTTTGATGCAATTGTTTGGATGATTTTAGGGAAGAAGAGGCTAGGCAAGGAAGCAACAAGATCAATAAAGGAAGCTTGAATATCACATGTGGAGTTTAAGTTCCAGTTTAAGCTTAAACTGGAACTTAAACTACCAAGCCATATAATGCTGGAAGTGGCGTTTAAGCTCCAGTTTAAGCTTAAACTGGAGCTTAAACGCCAGAATCATGAAGGCTAAAGGTGGCGTTTAACTTCCAGTTTAACCTTAAACTGGAAGTTAAACGCCAGAATGAGAAATGCACCAGGGAGCATTTCCACGTTTAAGCTCCAGTTTAACCTTAAACTGGAGCTTAAACGTGTTCGACCCAAATTATGCACCAGGAAGCCATTTCCACATTTAAGCTCCAGTTTAACCTTAAACTGGAGCTTAAACGTGTTCGACATTTCACACTCCTGGGCTACTTTCTTCATTTCCACGTTTAAGCTCCAGTTTAACCTTAAACTGGAGCTTAAACGTGTTCGACCACAATTTGCCTCCAGGGTTGCTTTCTCATTTCCACGTTTAAGCTTCAGTTTAACCTTAAACTGAAGCTTAAACGTGTTCGACATTTTATCCTCCAGGGTGCTTTCCTCATTTCCACGTTTAAGCTTCAGTTTAACCTTAAACTGAAGCTTAAACGTGCTTGAATTATATCACCTCTAGGAGTGTCCAACGTTTAAGTTGCAGTTTAAGCTTAAACTGCAACTTAAACGCCTCTATTTGAAAAGGTTTCTGGGCCAAAAATATTGCAGTTTAAGTTAGCATTTGAGCACAAATATTAACTTAAACATACTCTGGTATGAAACCCAATTGAATATCATGGTTTATGGGATTGGGCCTGAAGAATTGATGAGTCTGGAATTTCAATTGTTGAGTCATGTGTCATTACTTGATTATCACTAAGTTGGCTCAATGAATGTTACAGAATTGGATCAGCAGCCTCATCAGGGTTATGGATCATAAACCCAAAGCAAAAGGAAATCAAGGAAAGGCCTCAAAGCCCAAGAAGCACAACAGAAGCTCAATTTAGAAAGTGTATAAATAGGATAGAATTTAAGTTAGGGGGATCGAGACTTGAGACTTTTGGATCATTTTTTCTAGTTTTACTTTGTGTAATTGAATTCAGAGCTATGACTCACTAAACCCCTTTCATTGGGTTAGGGAGCTCTATTGTAATTCAATGAATCAATAATAGTTTTTATCTTCTTCTTCAATCTTTTCTCTTGAATTTTGTTAGAAAGCTTCTCGATCTAAATTCCATTGATTAGTTGTCTTGGGAAAGAGACTATCCATAATTGGAATCCTTCGGAACCTTGGGAAAGGAATGGAGGATTCATGCTAGAGAAGCTTTCTCACAGTGAATTGGATTGGGGTTTGGATGGATATTGTGACATGTAATCCTACCAAATTGTGGTTCATGAAACTGTGTGGTATAATCAGTGATCGAGCATCATCTCTTCTTATGAACATTTAAACCAAGGGATTGGGAATTTGTTTGTTTTTAGAGAGAATTGGTGAGCCAAGGGATTGGGATCCAATCATATAAGATTGCCAAGCAAAATTCAATGAATGCATTGGTTGAGGAAGGGATAAAAATGTTTTGATTCGGAGATCTCAATATCTCCTAAAACCCAATGAATTCCCCATTTCTGATCTACCACTTTCTCTTTATATTCTGCAATTAAATTCATGCAATCACCCCCATCCCTTTTTAATTTCAGCACTTTAACTTCTCGCTCTTTAATTCATGCAATTTAAGATTCTGCAATTCTCATCTAATCTTGATTTCGCTCAACTAGAACAAACTTCTAATCCGAATTGCTCATTCAACCAATCCTTGTGGGATTCGACCTCACTCTATTGTGAGTTTTTACTTGACGATAACCGGTGCACTTGCCGGAAGGAATTTTTGCCGATTGTGCAATTTCCTAAATCGTAGCTATCAAGTTTATGGCTATCAGATATCCCTAAGACCGCTTTTAGGACTCGTTATGGTCATTACGAGTACACTGTAATGTCTTTCGAGTTGACAAATGCTCCAGCAGTGTTCATGGATTACATGAATAGAGTTTTCCGTCCGTTTCTGGATAAATTTGTTGTTGTCTTCATTGATGACATACTGATTTACTCCAAGACTGAAGAAGAGCATGCGGAACACTTGAGGACCGTGTTGCAGATTCTAAAGGAGAAGAAACTCTATGCAAAACTGTCTAAGTGTGAGTTTTGGAAGAGTGAGGTGAAGTTTTTGGGTCACGTGGTGAGTAAGAAGGGAATAGCCGTAGATCCAACTAAGGTGGAGGCTGTAATGGGTTGGAAGCAACCAACAACTGAGACGGAGATAAGGAGTTTTCTGGGTTTAGCTGGCTATTACCGAAGGTTTATCAAGGGCTTTTCACAGATAGCTTTGCCCATGACAAAGTTGACCCGCAAAGACACTCCGTTTGTTTGGACTCCTGAGTGCGAGGAGAGCTTTCAGACATTGAAGAAAAAGTTGACCACCGCACCTGTGTTAGTGTTACCTGAGCCGAACGAGCCATTTGAGGTGTATTGTGATGCCTCATTGAAGGGTTTAGGGTGCGTGCTGATGCAGCATCATAATGTGGTGGCGTATGCCTCACGACAGTTGAGACCTCATGAAGTTAGTTACCCTACGCACGATTTGGAACTCGCTGCGGTTGTGTTTGCCTTGAAGGTGTGGAGGCATTATCTCTATGGGTTAAATTCCAAGTCTTCTCCGATCACAAGAGTTTGAAATATCTCTTTGATCAGAAAGAGCTTAATATGAGGCAGAGAAGGTGGATGGAATTGTTGAAGGACTACGACGTTGAGTTGCATTACCATCCGGGAAAGGCGAACGTAGTGGCGGATGCGTTAAGTCGGAAGTTGTTATATGCGGCTTGGATGATGCTTCAAGAGGAGAAGTTGCTCAAGGGATTCGAGAGTCTGAAAATTGGTGCTCGAGAAGTATCCGAAACTTTGTGTCTGAGCCGATTAGAGATCTCAAGTGATTTTAAGTCCAAACTCCTGAAGGCTCATCAAAATGATGAAGCGTTATGGAAGGTGTTACCGGCTATTAAGCAAGGAAAACAATGGAGAGTGTCGGAAGAAAAAGATGGGTTATGGAGATTCAAGGGTAGGATCATTGTGCCGGATGTTGGCACTTTGAGGCAAGATATTTTAAAGGAGGCACACAAAAGCGGATTCTTCATTCACCCGGGAAGTACTAAGATGTACCATGATTTAAAGGCAATGTTCTGGTGGCCGGGTATGAAGAATGATGTGGCGGAATATGTTTCAAAGTGCTTAACTTGTCAAAAGGTAAAGATTGAACATCAAAGACCTTCCGGGATGTTGCAACCTTTAGAGATTCCACAATGGAAGTGGGAAAGTATTGCAATGGACTTTGTGTCGGGATTGCCAAGGACTAGGACTGGTTTTGATGCTATTTGGGTGATTGTGGACCGACTGACGAAGTCAGCTCACTTTTTACCCATTCGGATGACTTACACCCTTGAGGAGCTAGCAAGGTTATACATAAAGGAGATTGTGAGACTTCATGGTGTACCTGCTACTATAATCTCTGATAGAGATCCTCGTTTCACTTCAAGGTTTTGGGGTGCATTTCAGAAAGCTTTTGGAACCCGATTAAGCTTGAGCACGGCTTACCATCCTCAAACAGATGGTCAATCCGAGAGGACGATCCAAACACTAGAGGATATGTTGAGAGCGTGTGTTTTTGACCAACCGGCAAGTTGGGATCGGTATATGCCATTAGTGGAGTTTGCATACAATAATAGCTATCATGCGAGCATTGGAATGGCTCCGTATGAAGCCTTGTATGGGAGGAAATGTCAATCTCCGTTGTGTTGGTATGAAGCTGGAGAGAAAAGCTTGTTAGGGCCGGAAATGATAGCTGAGACTACTGAACAAGTCAAGAAAATCCGTGATAGGATGCTTACGGCGCAGAGTCGTCAAAAGAGTTATGCCGATCAGAGGCGAAAGCCCTTAGAATTTGAGGAAGGAGAACATGTTTTCCTTAAGGTTACTCCGACTACGGGAGTAGGTAGGGCGATTAAGGCAAAGAAGTTGAATCCTAGTTACATTGGTCCGTTTCAGATCCTGGAGAGGATTGGACCGGTGGCGTATCGGATGGCTCTACCACCTCATCTTTTGAATCTGCACGACGTGTTTCACGTGTCGCAGCTTCGGAAGTACACTCCTGATGCTAGCCATGTGTTGGAACCTGAGTCGGTTCAGTTAAGGGAAGATTTGATGCTTCCAGTGGTTCCAGTCAGAATTGATGATACTAGTATCAAACGGTTGCGTGGAAAAGAGGTTTCATTAGTCAAAGTGGCATGGAGTCGAGGCGGTGTTGAGGAACACACTTGGGAACTCGAGTCGGAGATGCGAACGGATTATCCGCATTTATTCTCAGGTAATTGCATGTGAATTTTGTGGGCAAAATTCCCAATTAGGTGGGTAGAATGTAAAACCCGGTTAATTAACGGCTAATTATCCTATAAATGAGAATTTATTCTAGAAAGCCCAAAATGTGATTTTTGTGGTTAAATGTGATAGAGGATATTGAGACGAGAATTTTGGTACCAATTTTATAGAATTCGGACCAAGATTGGACCGAACGGGCCAAACCGGGCCAAACGGACCCGAAGTGGGCCCTTGGCCCAACATAACTAAACCAAAACCCTAGTTTTCAGCACTCTCTCTCCTCACAACACACTCAAACACGCTGAAATGGTGGAGAGGAAGGGAAGAACTCTCTCTCAACTTCTTTCTCTCACTTGATCTTCAAACCACCATATCTTTTGATCTAGAGCTCCGATTGCCGCTCTGTTTGCGGCCACGCGTTCACCGCGAAGAGCTCTACAAAACCCATACAATCAATCTTGAGGTAAGCCACAAGTTTCTGTTCGAAATTCCAGCCCTTATTTTCAAGTTTCATGGGTGAAATGTTGAGATTTTGGGTTCTTTGATGTTATAGGACCCAACTCTCTTGAAGGAGAAGGTTAATCTTGTCTCCTTGGACCTTGGGTGTGGTAAGATTCTCAACCCTAGTGTATTTTGTTGTTTTATGATGTTTGGGTTTTGAGATGTTGTGTATGGGTATGATGGTTGTGGCTTAGGTTGTGTATGTGTGGATATTGGAGCTTGATTGGTGACTTTTGAAAGCTTGGAAAGGGTTTGGTGGTGAAAAATCTGTTCTTGGAGGTTTTGAGGCCTTGAGAGCTTGTGGATAAGTGGTTTGGAAGTGCTCCGGTGGAGCTTGGGAAAATCGGCTAAGGTATGGTTTCGGTTTCCCGTATCTAATATGTAATGTGGTAGGAAATACTTAGGCTAGAGGCCCTAAGATAGGCATTGAATTGTTGATGTTGTTGAATTTTTGATATATATGATGTGGTCATATATGTGATGATGATTGATGATGCCTTGATGATATGATGTATGAGAAATATGCATGTTGTGATATATGCTTGATGATTGGTTATGGTTGAATTGTGGGTTGAACCATGTTGATGGTGAGTATGATTTTGATTGTGTACAATGATGATTTAGTGGAATTGATGTTGTTGAGAATTGGCATGAGGAAGAGTATATGATATGTCAATATGTTTGAGTTTGAGCCACTTGGGTGAAGTGGGTTAAAATGATGAGATAGTGATTTTGTAAATTATGGTAAAGTGTCAATGTGTGAGTTGAGGAGGCTTGATGTTGAAATTGATACATTTTGATTGATTTCAAAGAAAAGGGATGAAAATGGCATGTTTTGATTGATTTTGAAAAGAGTTGGAAATGGCTTGTTTGCAAATGTCACTTTGTGGTTTTTATGAAAAACATGGTTTTTGGGTATACTTTGGTGGGACATAACTTGGACTACGGATCTCTGTTTTGTGTTAAATCTATTTAGAAATGAAATTGGATCCGGGATGTCCATGCCGTTCGAAGAACAGGTGAAAAACGATTTAAAATGAGAAAGTTATGTCCGTTGGAAGATTGGGGTTCAAATTGGTGGATTCTGCAACTTTTAACTTAGAAAATTTTTAGCAGAATGACCCCTTGCGCGTGGGCGCACTTGGCGCGTGCGCGCCGTTCTTCCCAAAAATGCCATCCACGCGTGCGCGTGATGTGCGCGGGCGCGCCGATGGTGCTGCACCCAATGCCCAGCCATTTTCCAGAGAGTTATGCCATAACTGTGCCAGTGTTGTGCCTGGGGCACGAGAACACCCACGCGTACGCGTGGTTGACGCGTACGCGCCGATTGGCAAATTTTTAATCCACGCGTTAGCGTGCATGACTCTTGCGCGTCGATGAGTTTTTGAGGCCATCCATGCGTGCGCGTGGAGTGCGCGTACGCGTGGACCTGTTTTCATCCCAAAGTTTATTTTGAAGTTTTAAAAGCCAAATTTCATACTTCTAAGCCTCCGATCTCACCACTTATATCTTAAATCATTATGACATGCCTAGCTATTAAAAAGGGGCTAGTGAATGAGGTAACTTGCGAGTGAAGCAAGGGAAAAATGAATGATCATGAGGATCAAGCATGATTATGTGAGATGCGGAGGATGGTGGTGGAAGTGCTGGTTATGCCATTGGCCGAAGGGCCGTAATTGTTTATGAATTGGCTGGTTCTGGATTGAACCGTGAGCCGGAATAGCTGTGTATGCTATGAATATTGGCTGGTTATGGATTTAACCGTGAGCCAGAATGGCTGTGTATGATATGAATATTGGCTGGTTCTAGACTGAACCGTGAGCCGGATGGCTGATATGGATGTTGATCCATGGATGAGAATTCATGCATGTTTATGCTGAATTATTGATAATTGTGATTTGCACTTCCACTATCGGAGATACGAATTTCCCTAGGTAGTAGCAGTGGCTAGCCACCACGTGCTCCAGGTTGAGACTCGAAGCTCTTTTGACCCTATGTCATAAGTGTGGCCGGGCACTGTGAAAGACCCGGATGAGCTCGCCCCCGTAAATATTCACCAGTGAAGGTGATGGATATAGATCATGATTATGATCAAGTTTATGATGAGTATAACTCGAGTTGGGGATGCGTGACAGAGGGACAGTCCAATGGTTAGCTACCAGGACTTGTCGGGTTGGCTCTATAACCGACAGATGATATCATCAGCCACTAGGGACAGGCATTCATCATATGCATACTATATGAATTGTTTGAGATTGCCTATTTGACTGCACATTACTTGCTAATTGTCTAAATGTTTTACTTGTTCCTATTTGTGTATTCTTTGTTTGATATAACTGTGATTGCTACACTATACTCCTGCTGGTGGTTGGGAGGTTTGAATGAATTGGAAAGGGAAGTATTAGTTAGACTGAAGAATCTTTAGTCAGATGCTCTTTATGGTTTAGCTTGTTTATAAGCTTTGATATTATCTGGAGGAAGTTCTAGGATTGCCTTTGGCTTTCCTCCATTATTATGTATTATATATGTGGAAGCTGTTACCATGCTGGGGACCTCTGGTTCTCACCCATGCGGATTTTGTGGTTTTCAGATGCAGGACGTGAGGTTTCCCACTGAGGCATGCTGGAGACTTCTTGATTTTGCGAAGATCCTTTGTTCTCGGGGCTATGTTTTGGTTTATATATGTTTTGCTTAGATACTTTTATCTCCACTAAATAATACAAACTGTGATGACTCCTCTTATGGGAGATTTTGGAGATTAGGTTTTATGTATTTGTGTCCCTTTGGGTTTCCTTTGGGGTTTTCCTTATTTTTATCATATGTATATATTGTTATGCTCGGACCGGTTATCTTTGCAGCCGGATTTTGAGTCTTGATATTCCTGTTTTTGACACTCCTTTATATATATATAATCTCACGTTGGTTTATCCTTGTTCGTAACGTTATCGATTGGAGTGTTGCGCTTTTGAGTTGCGGTTTTTGTTTACCCCTTTTCTACAAAGGCTCCTAGTTATAATCAATCATTCATACTACTATACGTACTAAATTTTTATTTTAGAGGTCGTAATACCTTGCCATCTCTGAATTATGACTTAAGCATAAGACTCAGTATGGTAGGGTGTTACACGGGAGTTGAACCCGGAAGTTCTCATCATTGAAATCGCCTGGGTGCTACTGCGGATGGTGAAATTGCTGATTGCTTTTCTCGAAACTTATATTATTATTATCTCAAATTTTGGTTGATGTTTTGATAGACAAGTTTCAGTATTTGTTATATCATGATATTTTTCTTCAATTCTAAAAATGAGTATTTTATTGAAGTAAAATATTTTTCTTCAGTTTTATGTATATATCAAATTAAATGAAAAGTATATTAAACATTATTAGCGATACTAAACCTTATTAGATAATAATTTGTTATAGGAAGGTCAAAATTAATATTGTAATGGGAATAACTAACCATTATTGTTAACAATGAATAAATTCGTTCATTCTTCACACAACTGAGTATAAAAATATATGACGCCAAAAAATGGATTTTGGTGCGAAACTAAAATATCTTCCGCAGCCGGGAGTTGAACCCGGAAGTTCTCATCACTGAAATCGCCTGGGTGCTACTGCGGATGGTGAAATTGCTGATTGCTTTTCTCGAAACTTATATTATTATTATCTTAAATTTTGGTTGATGTTTTGATAGACAAGTTCCAGAATTTGTTATATCATGATATTTTTCTCAATTTCTAAAAATGAGTATTTTATTGAAGTAAAATATTTTTCTTCAGTTTTATGTATATATCAAATTAAATGTAAAAGTGTATTAAACATTATTAGTGATACTAAACCTTATTTGATAATAATTTGTTAGAGTAAGGTCAAAATTAATATTGTAATGGGAATAACTAACCATTATTGTTAACAATGAATGAATTCGTCCTTCTTCACACAAGTGAGTATAAAAATATAAGACGCCAGGAAGTTGGATTTTGGTCCGAAACTAAAAAATTTTCCGCAGCCGGGAGTTGAACCCGGAAGTTCTCATCATTGAAATCGCCTGGGTGCTACTGCGGATGGTGAAATTGATGATTGCTTTTCTCGAAACTTATATTATTATTATCTTAAATTTTGGTTGATGTTTTGATAGACAAGTTCCAGTATTTGTTATATCATGATATTTTTCTTCAATTCTAAAAATGAGTATTTTATTGAAGTAAAATATTTTTCTTCAGTTTTATGTATATATCAAATTAAATGAAAAGTATATTAAACATTATTAGCGATACTAAACCTTATTAGATAATAATTTGTTATAGTAAGGTCAAAATTAATATTATAATGGGAATAACTAACCATTATTGTTAACAATGAATAAATACGTTCATTCTTCACACAACTGAGTATAAAAATATATGACGCCAAAAATTTGATTTTGGTGCGAAACTAAAATATTTTCCGCAGCCGGGAGTTGAACCCGGAAGTTCTCATCATTAAATCGCCTGGGTGCTACTGCGGATGGTGAAATTTTTATTTCTTTTTTCGAAACTTATATTATTATTACTTAAATTTTGGTTGTTGTTTTGATAGACAAGTTCCAGAATTTGTTATATCATGATATTTTTCTCCAATTCTAAAAATGAGTATTTTATTGAAGTAAAATATTTTTCTTCAGTTTTATGTATATATCAAATTAAATAAAAGTATATTAAACATTATTAGCGATACTAAACCTTATTAGATAATAATTTGTTATAGGAAGGTCAAAATTAATATTGTAATGGGAATAACTAACCATTATTGTTAACAATGAATAAATTCGTTCATTCTTCACACAACTGAGTATAAAAATATATGACACCAAAAATTGGATTTTGGTGCGAAACTAAAATATCTTCCGCAGCCGGGAGTTGAACCCGGAAGTTCTCATCACTGAAATCGCCTGGGTGCTACTGCGGATGGTGAAATTGCTGATTGCTTTTCTCGAAACTTATATTATTATTATCTTAAATTTTGGTTGATGTTTTGATAGACAAGTTCCAGAATTTGTTATATCATGATATTTTTCTCAATTTCTAAAAATGAGTATTTTATTGAAGTAAAATATTTTTCTTCAGTTTTATGTATATATCAAATTAAATGTAAAAGTGTATTAAACATTATTAGTGATACTAAACCTTATTTGATAATAATTTGTTAGAGTAAGGTCAAAATTAATATTGTAATGGGAATAACTAACCATTATTGTTAACAATGAATGAATTCGTCCTTTCTTCACACAAGTGAGTATAAAAATATAAGACGCCAGGAAGTTGGATTTTGGTCCGAAACTAAAAAATTTTCCGCAGCCGGGAGTTGAACCCGGAAGTTCTCATCATTGAAATCGCCTGGGTGCTACTGCGGATGGTGAAATTGATGATTGCTTTTCTCGAAACTTATATTATTATTATCTTAAATTTTGGTTGATGTTTTGATAGACAAGTTCCAGTATTTGTTATATCGTGATATTTTTCTTCAATTCTAAAAATGAGTATTTTATTGAAGTAAAATATTTTTCTTCAGTTTTATGTATATATCAAATTAAATGAAAAGTATATTAAACATTATTAGCGATACTAAACCTTATTAGATAATAATTTGTTATAGTAAGGTCAAAATTAATATTATAATGGGAATAACTAACCATTATTGTTAACAATGAATAAATACGTTCATTCTTCACACAACTGAGTATAAAAATATATGACGGCAAAAAATTTGATTTTGGTGCGAAACTAAAATATTTTCCGCAGCCGGGAGTTGAACCCGGAAGTTCTCATCATTAAATTCGCCTGGGTGCTACTGCGGATGGTGAAATTTTTATTTCTTTTTCGAAACTTATATTATTATTTCCTTAAATTTTGGTTGTTGTTTTGATACACAAGTTCCAGAATTTGTTATATCATGATATTTTTCTCCAATTCTAAAAATGAGTATTTTATTGAAGTTAAATATTTTTCTTCAGTTTTATGTCTATATCAAATTAAATGTAAAAGTATATTAAACATTATTAGTGATACTAAACCTTATTTGAAAATAATTTGTTAGAGTAAGGTCAAAATTAATATTGTAATGGGAATAACTAACCATTATTGTTAACAATGAATAAATTCGTCTGTTCTTCACACAAGTGAGTATAAAATATAAGACGCCAGGAAGTTGGATTTTGGTCCGAAACTAAAAAATTTTCTCAGCCGGGAGTTGAACCCGGAAGTTCTCATCATTGAAATTGCCTGGGTGCTACTGCGGATGGTGAAATTGCTGATTGCTTTTCTCGAAACTTATATTATTATTATCTTAAATTTTGGTTGATGTTTTGATAGACAAGTTCCAGAATTTGTTATATCATGATATTTTTCTCAATTCTAAAATGAGTATTTTATTGAAGTAAATATTTTTCTTCGTTTTATGTATATATCAAATTAAATGTAAAAGTATATTAAACATTATTAGTGATACTAAACCTTATTTGATAATAATTTGTTAGAGTAAGGTCAAAATTAATATTGTAATGGGAATAACTAACCATTATTGTTAACAATGAATAAATTCGTCCGTTCTTCACACAAGTGAGTATAAAAATATAAGATGCCAGGAAGTTGGATTTTGGTCCGAAACTAAAAATTTTCCGCAGTCGGGAGTTGAACCCGGAAGTTCTCATCATTGAAATCACCTGGGTGCTATTGCGGATGGTGAAATTGCTGATTGCTTTTCTCAAACTTATATTATTATTATCTAAATTTTGGTTGATGTTTTGTAGACAAGTTCCAGTATTTGTTATATCATGATATTTTTCTTCAATTCTAAAAATGAGTATTTTATTGAAGTAAATATTTTTCTTCAGTTTTATGTATATATAAATTAAATGAAAAGTATATTAAACATTATTTGCGATTCTAAACCTTATTAGATAATAATTTGTTAAGTAAGGTCAAAATTAATATTGTAATGGGAATAACTAACCGTTATTGTTAACAATGAATAAATTCGTCCGTTCTTCACACAAGTGAGTATAAAATATAAGACGCCAGGAAGTTGGATTTTGGTCCAAAACTAAAAATTTTCCGCAGCGGGAGTTGAACCCGGAAGTTCTCATCATTGAAATCGCTGGTGCTACTGTGGATGGTGAAATTGCTGATTGCTTTTCTCGAAACTTATATTATTATTACTTAATTTTGGTTGTTGTTTTGATAGACAAGTTCCAGAATTTGTTATATCATAATATTTTTCTCCAATTCTAAAAATGAGTATTTTATTGAAGTTAAATATTTTTCTTCAGTTTTATGTCTATATCAAATTAAATGTAAAATATATTAAACATTATTAGTGATACTAAACCTTATTGATAATAATTTGTTAGAGTAAGGTCAAAATTAATATTGTAATGGGAATAACTAACCATTATTGTTAACAATGAATAAATTCGTCCGTTCTTCACACAAGTGAGTATAAAAATATAAGACGCCAGGAAGTTGGATTTTGGTCAGAAACTAAAAAATTTTCGCAGCCGGGAGTTGAACCCGAAGTTCTCATCATTGAAATCGCCTGGGTGCTACTGCGGATGGTGAAATTGCTGATTGCTTTTCTCGAAACTTATATTATTTTTATCTTAAATTTTGGTTGATGTTTGATAGACAAGTTCCAGTATTTGTATATCATGATATTTTTCTTCAATTCTAAAAATGAGTATTTTATTGAAGTAAATATTTTTCTTAGTTTTATGTATATATCAAATTAAATGAAAAGTATATTAAACATTATTAGCGATACTAAACCTATTAGATAATAATTTGTTATAGTAAGGTCAAAATTAATATTGTAATGGGAATAACTAACCATTATTGTTAACAATGAATAAATTCGTTCATTCTTCACACAACTGAGTATAAAAATATATGACGCCAAAAATTGGATTTTGGTGCGAAACTAAAATATTTCCGCAGCCAGGAGTTGAACCCGGAAGTTCTGATCATTGAATTCGCCTGGGTGCTACTGCGGATGGTGAAATTGTTATTTTTTTCTCGAAACTTATATTATTATTACTTAATTTTGGTTGTTGTTTTGATGACAAGTTCCAGAATTTGTTATATCATGATATTTTTCTCCAATTCTAAAAATGATATTTTATTGAAGTTAAATATTTTTCTTCAGTTTTATGTCTATATCAAATTAAATGTAAAAGTATATTAAACATTATTAGTGATACTAAACCTTATTTGATAATAATTTGTTAGAGTAAGGTCAAAATTAATATTGTAATGGAATAACTAACCATTATTGTTAACAATGAATAAATTCGTCCGTTCTTCACACAAGTGAGTATAAAAATATAAGACGCAGGAAGTTGGATTTTGGTCCAAAACTAAAAAATTTTCCGCAGCCGGGAGTTGAACCCGGAAGTTCTCATCATTGAAATCGACTGGGTGCTACTGCGGATGGTGAAATTGCTGATTGCTTTTCTCGAAACTTATATTATTATTATCTTAAATTTTGGTTGATGTTTTGATAGACAACTTCCAGTATTTGTTATATCATGATATTTTTCTTCAATTCTAAAAATGAGTATTTTATTGAAGTAAAATATTTTTCTTCAGTTTTATGTATATATCAAATTAAATGAAAAGTATATTAAACATTATTAGCGATACTAAACCTTATTAGATAATAATTTGTTGTAGGAAGGTCAAAATTAATATTGTAATGGGAATAACTAACCATTATTGTTAACAATGAATAAATTCGTTCATTCTTCACACAACTGAGTATAAAAATATATGACGCCAAAAATTGGATTTTGGTGCGAAACTAAAATATTTCCGCAGCCGGGAGTTGAACCCGGAAGTTCTCATCATTGAAATCGCCTGGGTGCTACTGCGGATGGTGAAATTGTTGATTTCTTTTCTCGAAACTTATATTATTATTACTTAAATTTTGGTTGTTGTTTGATACACAAGTTCCAGAATTTGTTATATCATGATATTTTTCTCCAATTCTAAAAATGAGTATTTTATTGAAGTTAAATATTTTTCTTCAGTTTTATGTCTATATCAAATTAAATGTAAAAGTATATTAAACATTATTAGTGATACTAAACCTTATTTGATAATAATTTGTTAGAGTAAGGTCAAAATAATATTGTAATGGGAATAACTAACCATTATTGTTAACAATGAATAAATTCGTCCGTTCTTCACACAAGTGAGTATAAAAATATAA